>NC_084744.1:20010084-20107584 GCF_033978785.1 Entelurus aequoreus | reverse complement strand
TGTGCCTACAACTGGATATTTAAGACCAAGTCTTTGGATTATAGTTATTTTCAGTATGAATTCTTTCCGATTATTTACAGTTATGCACAGCGCTTAACTGTAGATAGAGACGGATGTCTAATTGTGCACATAACAACATACTGTAGGTACAGCAGCACAATTTAAAGCAAATTAAATTCTGCCTTTACGAAGATGATAATGTTTACTTCCGCTCGAGAAGAAATTATCGAACAATTTCTAATGTAGTTTAAAAAAACTGAAGTGCAAAAACAAGAGGTGTTGTTTTGATCATTTGGATAAAAACTTAGTGGAGAAGTGACACAAGTACAGAGAGATATGTGTGACTTGTTAGAGATTTGACAAGTGTTTACACGTGTAAGTGATCACTACACTGCTTCAGAACAGGCACAGCGTTTGAGCGTCGGGCCTCAGAGGTAAAGGTTACCTTTTCAAGCGTCGCTGCACAGAGGTCTTATTTGTCACCGTATGAATGCGCTGCGCGACAATGCGGTACAGCAGCCGTGACTTCTAACTGATGTCAACTTTTGTATCAGCCTTTCAGTGCTTCTGTTACATTCAGTGACAATGTGTGATTGTGTTATCTTCACTGCTGCTGCTGCGTGCATATTGTACAAGTTCCAGCTTTTGCCGCTTTTAAAACTTGAATAACTTGAAGTCGTAAAATAGGTATTCAGTGTTGAGAACACGGTATTTTCTACAGCATTTATTCTGATTAGATAGTAGCTATGAGAGGACATTGCGCAATTTTTCAAAATGTGCAACGCTGTGTTCATACACCAAACTGTCATATACAGTGAATGTCTTGTGTTAAGGTATATTGTTGTATACAAAAATATTATCATCAATTACATTATGTGCAGAACACTGGTATATGGAATGTGTGTCTTTACAATAGTAACTAGCACACAAAACTAATCTGTCCTGAATGCATAAAACAATCACTAAAAGGTCCATTACTTCAAACTTATTCCATCTGATTTAGCTTGAAACACTAACATTTTGTGTGTTTCTAATAGTTTTTGAAGTCATGAAAGATGTGTCACAATAGTGATATTGTTAGTCAAATTGTATGCATATTTTCCCCAGCTTTTGATGTGTGTTATGTAAACTACAACTAACATTGTTAAGATGGTACTAACGTATATTGAGACAAATATAAGACCGTATTTTTACCCCTCGCAGAAGTCAGAAAAAAGCTGTTTTATATGCAGGGCCTTTAAATTTCTACATTCCAACCAGTAGGTCAATCAATCATCCATCCATTCAATCAATCCCAGTTTATTTGTATAGCCCTTAATCACAAGTGCCTCTAAGGCAGTGGTTCTCAAACTTTTTTTGTCATCCCCCACTTTGGACAAGGGGGAGTTTTCAAGCCCCACCTGCCCCCATCGCCCCAACAGAACGCTAATGCCAAGCTTAACATTTTCATATTTATTGAACATCAAGTAACATCAAGTTGTATACATTCAAACTCAATAACATAAAATAACATTAAGTTCAATAATAAATCAAATAACTGTGCAGCTGTGGTATAACTTGCATCAAGTTCAATAATAAATAAAATAACTTGCACCAAGTTCAATAATAAATAAAACAAAAGTGTTATAACTTGCATCAAGTTCAATAATAAATCAAAAAAAGTGTTATAACTTGCATCAAGTTCAATAATAAATCAAATAAAAGTGTTATAACTTGCATCAAGTTCAATAATAAATCAAATAACTTGCATCAAGTTCAATAATAAATAAAATAAAAGTGCCACTTTGCAATCTTTGCAAAAAAAAAGGAGGAGCTATGCATTTGGCAAGACAGGGAAAGTGAACATGAGTTTTACAGTACTCCAGCATTAGTGACTGCAATGAGCCTGTTTTGCACTGCACAGCTTTTCAAATCGGGGTTGCAGGCTTGACACTGCCACTCTTAGCCTGCTACCCATCCGCGCGAACGTTTGTTCCGCTTAGCCCCGCCCCCATTAGTTACTGTTGCTATGTCTGTCAAACTTTCGCTCCTACCTAGAAATTTAAAGCCTAAAGGAAAAATAAGTAATTTACATTTATTTATAAAGCGGATTTCACAGACAGAATCACACAGTGATTTACAGTGTGTATAGAAAATGAAAGCATAGTAAAAAAAAAAAAATCTAAGAATATAAAAAAACAAAAAAACACATTTTAAGTGAAATTTCCTCCAGTTCCTCACGCCCCACCTGTCATGTCTCTATTCCCCACCAGTGGGGCGCGCCCCACACTTTGAGAAACGCTGCTCTAAGGGCTTCACAAACCACAACAACATGCGATCTGAGCCCACATCCGGGCAAGGAAAAACTCTAAAAGCCCAAGCTGGGAAAAAGAATTACCGTAGGTGGCGAGTCAGAGCTTTTCTTCCTGTCACTCACACAAACTACAGACTGGTAACGATGCCAATTCTTTTTTTAATGTCTTTGATTATTTTTCCACATAAAATGTCTTAAAAAAAACAACAGTTTTAGTCTTTTATTTATTTCAATATATAATAATGTATAAAACAATAACAATAATACCAATAACCGGTATTGATGATAATCATAGTAAAACTCCTGAGGGTTAGTGTTACCGTTTTAATTCAAATTATCAAATATATCAAATAATATCAAAAAACAGTGATAACTGATATACATACGATGTAAAGAAAGAGCTAAGAGCAAAATTACATTTGTAAAATAATATTGTCAGTGTGTGTTAATATTAGACAATAATGTACATGGAGCTTGTTATCTGAATATCATGTTCTTCAATACATCTGTCATGTTCAACATCCTAAAATAAAATATTTTAATCCAAAATAAATTTCTGATGTCTTCACATCTCACTAATTAGCAATGTAACAATTAAACAAAAACAAATTGTGATATGATTTTTTTCCCCCCATATCGCCCACTTCTACATAAATAGTTGATAAAGACATTATTATATTGACAGTTTCCAAATCAAAGCTTGGCCATAACCTGGAATAGACTGTTCACTGCAGAGTCTCTGCCGTACTGACAGTACTTCTTCAGTTTTTACTACATTCTAGAGACCGACCCACTATCGGCCAATACTGATAAAAAAAAAGGAAGATACCATGTATTGGTATCTGTCTTTTTTTTTTTTTTTTTATAGCAGATACAATATGTACACATGATACCAGTATTTAGTTGAAAAAAAACCATGAAGAAATTCAAATTTTGTGTAAATATCTTGACACATAGGAGACTTATTGTATAAGTAAAGAAGAGCAGGCATCAGCTAACACATTTGCATACTTTCTGTTAACATCTAGGAAAGAATTATGTCAGCCATCTTGAAAAGTGTCTCAAATATAACCTATGTGAAGGAGCCCAGAATTGGTTGTATTTTAATGTTTGCAATATTTCAGGATTTCTCACGAGGTAAACCTACATTGTATTAAATCCATAAACTGCTATAAACGTATATAAAATTGATGGCAGGTTATTGTGATGTAAAGAAATCCCATATGTTTACCAATTTTCCCAAGAGAATTCCCATATTACAAAATGTTGATGCTCTTGTTTATGAAATCCCTTAATGTGTTTTGGTGCTAAATAACCACAACATTTCTACAAGTCCGACATTTAATTAAAAAATACAACTTAAAGGCTTGTCTAACTGTTTACTGATGTATACTTCAGGTATTCATGTTGAGCTAACTTTTACTGCAAATGAATATCCACTCCAAATATCTGTTATCGGCCTCCTTGACTATCGTATTTTCTGAACTATTAAGACACTACCTTTTTCCCAAGCTTTGAACCCTGCAGCTTATACAAAGGTGCGGCTAATCTATGGATTTTTGTTCCGCTAACGGCTAAATAATGGAATGGATAAAGCAAATAAATCAAACAATGTACTGATCCACCTTAAGTAACTTTTTAAAATCAAGTTTTTACAATGCACAAGGAAGAAGAATCCTGATAAACATCATGAATCCTATTAAAAAAGGAGAACATATAATATAATATTATATGTTCAATGACTTCTGTTTTGTCTGATCAACCGTTTTACTGCCGTGTTACAGGCATCATTTGTAAACAATTAATGTATGTAAACAAACCTTTACAGAGTCTTGCTATGTAAATATCTCATTTCACCTGCGACTTATATTCTGGTGTGGCTAACATATGGAGAAATATTGTTTTCTTCAAAAATTTAGTGGGTGCGGATTATAGTCTGTAATGTAGGATAATGATCGTTATTGGTCCTGGAAAAAATATGTACTACATTCATATACTTTTTTTGTCGAAGGCTTGATTCTCTTGTAATTTAGCAACTTCTCCAATGGGAGAGCAACTACATACTTTGTTTACTTGCATATTAAACTGCGTGAGAACCATCCTGAAGGTGTCAGCAGGGATATGTTGTACAACTTTTGTTTTAATATAGATGTTTTAAATAGTTTTTTACTTATTATGGTACATTACTTGTGCAGAACAGGGTGCCACTCTTGTGCATATGTACTGTAAATGTACATGTAAATATATTGTGTTTCTCCAGTTCAGCATAAGGTAGACTTTAAGTACAACCATTCATCCAAATGTGATGCAGTAGGAGCAGCACAGACAGTGGTGGATGTGCTGAGCTGATGTTGAGCCCTGTAATTTAGTGTCATTGAGTGGGTTAATCCCCTCAGAGACTGCAGGCCAAAGCCTCAGCTCATCAGCACAGTCAAGGAGTAGAGTTTCCATCAACACACACACACTCAAATGTCTACCTTAGCATCAGCACAGTGGGCCATCTCAGTGCTGCGGGTCACTCAGCCGCTGTTGACGCAGGGGAACATTAGTTCCTCTGTAGTTCCCAATGTGAGATTCTAATTGTGTCTACAGAGACTTTTTATTTTATTTTATTTTTTTTTAATGTCTGTATTTTCGGGTCCAAGATGCAAGAAGCAAAGTGGGGGAAGTGTTGCAGACAGGAGGATGATGATGATATCGAAGTGTGTAAATTGAATGTGGAGATGGAGCGCCGTGCGCGTGTGTGTGCAGCGTGGCTGATAGAGCTCCCCCTCGCTCTGCACTTCCACTATTTAATTGCATGAAAGGGAAGGCAGGGAGATTGCACAAGCCTGGCGGTGAGAGCGAAGAGAATGGATTTAGAATGTATTAGTATTGGCAGCAAGGTGCCAGCGGTGGGAGGCTGCACTGGCCCCCCCTGGGCCCTTCATGGAAAGTGCAGGTGAACTGTGACACCTTCAACCCCCTCCACTCTCTTTTTAGTAGTGCACTTGCCTGTCAGAAAAGGCCCTTCTAACTGTGCCGGGGCCCCCACATGGAGACGTTTTCCCTTATCGCGATGTTTACAGGGAACGGCGATTTGCCGCACGCCTCGCTGGAGCCGGACCCCACTGTTCCACTTTTTAAGTGTGATTGGACGGCCCGGCTCATGTTATATCTCCACCTGGGTTGGAAAGGCTTGATATTTCCTGAGCCTTGGGAAAAAAAAGTGGCGCAAATCACCACTGGAGTCTTGAAAGCATGAGGAATTGTCAGATCTTAATGCTGAAACACCGATGGCCTTTTTTTGGCACAATAGTTGATATTGTTGACGAGCTCCCGTTGATTGAAGCCATTGTCCCGTGCCGATCTCACCTCACAGGCATTTCCATTTGTGCAACTGCATGACTGTAATGCATCCTCTCTACAGCATAGTGTCTGAAGCTCATCCCCACTGTGTTAACCGAGCCGCTTGTCATGTCAAACAGCTGATAGCTGACTGATGTTCTCTGCTTTACAGCCCCCAAGCATTGCATGATGTAACCGGCAGAAACAGATCCTTTCTCATTGGCATTGTTTGTCCAAGGCTTGCATGAATTTGGGTCATCTATGGCTTAGACGGAAACGTTACATAAAATATATTCGTATATCCCGCGCAAACACGGCCTGACAAGCGGTTTTCCCAGGCTAAAGCGGGGAGATTCGTTGCTAGCGTAGTAGCAGCAGCACCTCCGCCGCCTTATTTGAACCCTCCCCTCGGGATGTCTGTATGCTAAAGGGGCACTCTCACTCAGTGTGAATACGATTAGTCTGCCTCCGAGTGTACAACATGCTTACGCCACTTGACTTTGAATCAGCGTTGATTTGGAGCATTGCTGGGGAATAATGCTTTGGCTGGGGTTTATGCGATGGCTGTTACGGGGGAGCCCGGCCTCGTCCGCATGCATGTTTTTAGGCGAGAGCGGTATTTTGGATAAAGCTGTAAGCCGCTTACAGCCGTGGAGAGAGGTGATTACAGGGCCCACCTCCATAGCAGTGACTGGGAGGCAACTTTTAGGTCAGTGGTACCACGGCTGCAACAGCGGGCCACACACTCCCACTTCTACACCTCCCTAAACAAGCCCAACCGTCTAAAATCATGCATTCATATATTCAGCTGCACAATATTTGCTTGCTTAGCAGGACTTGGCATAGCACAGTAACTTAGAACTGCCAATAATTTTAATGCAGCAACCATGCCCTAACTGATATCACAGGTACATCCTGATAAGTATACAAGCAAATACCCTGTATTAAACTGTTAAATCTTGTTATTACGACGCAACTGCACACTCTCTGTCATTGGACAGTGTCTTCTATGAAAAATAATACGATATATGGCGTATTAATATTATACATAGAGTAATTGCTATTGCACCATTAGAAAACAATCCAAAATATTGCAATACTGTATATCAATATATTGTCCCATCCATAGACTATCGATACCAGAGGTATGTGTTAGATACTGTAGAAGAGGACATTGGACTGGTGTTTTGATACTGTACCGTTAGATAACAATGCAGTATATTGTAATTGTCATGATAGCTTGGACTGTATTACTCGTTTTTATATTATTGTCCAGCGCTCTTATTTTTCTTTCCACTTCCTCTTTGCCTCCACCACTTCTCTAGTTTGAGCGCTGGTTCCTTCAATCAATCAATCAATAAATGAATCAATCAAAGTTTATTTGTATAGCCCTTATTCACAAGTGTCTCAAAGGGCTGCAGAAGCCACGGCGACATCCTCGGCTCAGATCTTTCACCTGTCCCTGATTGACAATCAGGGCACACCTCTGGTTGCCAATCAGGATGCTGGACGCAGCTGCATTATTCTGCTTTGTACCTCAACGTGCGGCCTAATGTTCCCTATGCTTCATGTGCCTGGTTGCTTTTTTTTGTGCAGTTCCCTGCGCCACGACTTTTGTGTTGTCTCGGGATGTAACATGGTATTTATGATAAACCCCCCAAAATTAGTATTACCGTTTTAAATTAAGGGACGGCGTGGCGAAGTTGATAGAGTGGCCGTGCCAGCAATCGGAGAGTTGCTGGTTACCGGGGTTCAATCCCCACCTTCTACCATCCTAGTCACGTCCGTTGTGTCCTTGGGCAAGACACTTCACCCTTGCTCCTGATGGCTGCTGGTTAGCGCCTTGCATGGCAGCTCCCGCCATCAGTGTGTGAATGTGTGTGTGAATGGATGAATGTGGAAATACTGTCAAAGCGCTTTGAGTACCTTGAAGGTAGAAAAGCGCTATTCAAGTATAACCCATTTATCATTTATAAATTTAAATATTGAAAAACGGGGATTGACTGCACATTGATAAACTCACGGACTTACTGCCGCCAGATGTTAGTTTAAATGCTACCATGAAAACAAGAGACCTTAACTAGGGATCGACCGAATATTATAATTATTATCGACCGAGCGGATTATCGGCGCAGATATTTGGCATTTTGCGTATATTGATATCGGCCTTCTTTTATCGGTATTGCTGGGATGTTACTGGCGCCACGTCCGGCTCACGTCCCTCCAAATGAATACGCTTGAAGTGTTGGCGCTAGCAATTTTCAAAATGGGTTCTCCTGGGATATCATAAAAATGGGGTCCCACAGTAAATTTTTGGGGTCCCACTTTTTTTGTAACCGTTTTGAAAACAGATGATAAATGTATGCATGATCCTATTATATCAATAGAGAAGCGTGTGCAGCGATGTGAATACAAGTACAACACGTAATGTACAGATGAGCAAAAGCATTCACATGTTACACCAACAACATTTTTGACAATCAGCATGATCGTAAGAATCCACATTTTGTATCATTGACATCGCTAATAACACGGAAGTGCTGCCGCTGTCTGAGCAAGGAACAGAGCTCCGCCCCAATGCGCACTCTCGCGGCGGGGGATACAAAATATTTCAGGGATACAGAATTTCCCACGACACCAGCAAATATGAACAAAACAAAACACCAGCGTAAAGCGATAATCAATAAAAAAAACAAGCAAACCAAAGTTTTGACCCGGAGAAGGCAGCGTCTGTAAAAAAATTTTAAAAATCAAAAAAATCTGCGTCCTGGGGACGCGCGGACTTCCGGAAATGAGCGTCCTTTTTGATTTCAGTGCGTAAAAAGACACAAAAAGTGCGTTAACGCCAACAGTGGTAGTCAAGCTAGCTCTGTTTTAAATGGGTACAGGGCGCCATTTAGTGTTTTTCGAAGAAAAAAATGCCATTTGCTTGTGTTGTTTTCGTCTGTCCGAATCGTTCAAAACGCGTAAAGGATAAACGTTTCT
This sequence comes from Entelurus aequoreus, assembly GCF_033978785.1. Taxonomy (NCBI): domain Eukaryota; kingdom Metazoa; phylum Chordata; class Actinopteri; order Syngnathiformes; family Syngnathidae; genus Entelurus; species Entelurus aequoreus. The sequence continues at coordinate 20,098,979 of NC_084744.1, read as the reverse complement.
TCAGAGTTCCTTGGGAGCTAATTAAAAAGGGACGAAGAGTGCAAGATTTTACGAAACAACGACGAGAAAAGCAGCGCACATAGTTTAAGGGAGCAGAGTCGAAGAATAGAGTTGCAGTGATCACTCCGTTAAAGGTTTGTTTGATATACTTTTAACATTTATTATTTCCCATTGAAGAATTATCTTGATTTTAGTTGTATTTTTTAAACACGTGTTTGCTACGAGTGTTTCAAAAAGCACCAACACAGCGAGTCTAAATAAAAGAAAGCAAATTTCAAAAGTTTTTACCAACGGCAGCAATCATAAAAGAAGCTTTCAGCAGATACACAATGTTGACATCTATAGTTATATTGTGATTAAAATGAGGACAAACACTCGTAAAGGGCGCGTGCAACAGCAACAAACATCAGTAGACGCGAAGTTAAATCATGAAATGCAATCTTACCCGAGCAAAAACAATGCATATTTATCCGTGAGAGTCTTGATATCAATTTCCTTAACTCAGCCACACACAAAGAAGTTGTAGACCTCCATGCTTTTCCAAGTTGCTGCACAATAGCCATCTTAGCTTGGTTGACCACCACTGGTTTTCACTCCCGGGAAGAAGTCACATGTTGGAATGCAAGCCAATATTTTATTTTTTTAAACTACAACAGAAATTCATCAGCAGATACAAGATATTGTGGCGGGCACTAGGACCATGCTCACACCCAGCTGGTAGAAGCGTGGTTTCATGTCTACTTGGGCGCACAATTAAGGCACATTTTGTTTTGTATGATTTTTCCTGTTAGCAGTCTTGCAGTAAAAACATTGACGGCACACAAACCACTATCAGAAATGCAGGCAATATGAGAAATGCAGATATAAATTAAATACACAGAGGACTTAGGAAATTAAATGAGCTCAAATATACCTACAAGTGAGGCATAATGATGCAATACGTACTAAAAGCTAGCCTAAATAGCATGTTAGCATCATTTAGCTATTATGCTTGATAAGCCCTCCACACAAGTCAATAACATCAACAAAGTTCACCTTTGTGCATTCACACACAACATAAAAAGATTGGTGGACAAAATGAGACAAAGAATGAGTGGCATTAAACATGTCTTTCTCTGGCATCGTTGAAGAAAGTTAATGATTGATTGATTGATTGAAACTTTTATTAGTAGATTGCACAGTACAGTACATATTCCATACAATTGACCACTAAATGGTGACACCGGAATACGTTTTTCAACTTGTTTAAGTCGGGGTCCATGTTAATCAATTCATGGTAAAGATACATTATACATGTAAACAAGCTACGGTGAGTTCAAGGGCCGCCAAAATTAGTAGGACAAAACGGCGCTCGCCAAATACTGTCATCAGGGAATCATGTTTATTATAAACAGTGGGATTTTTAACAATTAGGGAGGTTTGTGTCCTGTTGTCCCCCTACAGAAACCCTGTTAAAACAAAAATATATTTTTCCCCCCATCTTTTTCCATTTTCATACATTTTTGAAAAAGCTCCAGGGAGCCACTCGGGCAGGTTGCAGACCCCCGGCCTAGACAATATCAATAGCTGGGGTAGGCATACTGTATGAATACCAGAGGTGTGGACTCGAGTCACATGACTTGGACTCGAGTCAGACTCGAGTCATGAATTTGATGACTTTAGACTCGACTTGAGAGACTTGCAACTCGACTTAGACTTTAACATCAATGACTTGTGACTTCACTTGGACTTGAGCCTTTTGACTTGACATGACTTGCTACTTTCCCCAAAACCTAAAGCTTAAAAAGTTATTTGGGAGCGCTCCGTAGCTTTCATTTTGTACGTGTCTGTCTATCAGCGTGTGTGCTGCGTGTCAGCGTGTGTGCTCTCAGTACAACAGCCAATCAAATTAGATCTACATTGTTTTCATCACACAGCATTCAGCCAATCAAATTGCAGGACAACCAATGAACAAGAGTTGTCAAACAACGCGCCAGTGAGAAAGATTTATACCAAAGTTGGTTTCGTTCGGGTATAAAAACTACGACTTGGTCAACAAAAAACGAATTGCCGTATGCAAATTACGCAGTTCGAATATTACAGCCGGAGACGCAACAACTTCCAACTTCGTTCGACATTTGAAGTTGCACAAAGAAGGGTAAGTTTTGAATGTAAGCTAACGTTTATTGGCTAAGTAACATGACTTTTATTTGCTGTGTAGTTAAATCAGTGAGGCTGTAAACTCACTGCTAACGTTATAACCATAGACATCTTATAAGTAGACGCAGCATCGAGGGCTACTGCCTACTGGCGCAGACGAGACGCGGGGCCGCCATCTTGGAGTGGTGATCCGCTCCACTCACTGCAATTCATTTGGCAGGAGCAATGAACTGTCAGTGCATTTAATTCATTTTACCTCACTGAATACCACTCGTTTTCACGCGCTTTTTTGTCATACGTGTAGCTATGATAAAGGACACATGTTTTATTATTCATAGTTTGCTTAAAAGTAATATAATATTCTTATATGCTATAAGTGACCAGACGTCCGAGATCAAAACTGGGAGTATAAGCCCAGAGAAGGGGGAAAAAAACGGTCAGCTATTTTTAAGTTGAAGAAACAATATGATTACGTTATATATACATGCGTATATCCTACATAAACAATGTATGAATACATTGAATATCTATACATCTTATAGACCGTATCTCTGTTGCTGCAGCAGCAGAGAGTTTATTCTGTCTTGACACTTTGTATTGATATTTTGTATTACATTCTTCCCTTAAATGATCATGTTTACAGTGATTGTTATATATGTATTTTGTATGTATTTCGCTTTGGATAAAAGCGTCTGCCAAATACTTGAACATATATAAACACCTGAAAGTCTTTATATCAGCTAAAACCACCAATCTGTTTCACTGGATTCAGAATAAAACCAAATGCTGTCTTACCCAACAATGTTAGTATTTGAATATTGTTACTTGAAGACTTATTCCTGGTTACAATTATACTGTTAAGAAAGTATTGTCTTATATTTTGCCTAAAATGAGAATGCACCATAATCAGTGGCGGCTGGTGAATTTTGTTTTAGGTGGGGCTGAAAGTTTGTAAACCAAACCCCTGTAGGGGCGTCATCCTCCCCCAGAAGATTTATTTGTGATTTTCACATACAAATATTGAAGATCTTTGCTCCTTCTCAACTCTGTGGTAATGTTATTTTCATAAAATACAACCAATAGTACCAATAGTACATTAATGTTAAATCTTACTTGTGAAAAGTAATCCCCCGATTCCTATTTTCAACAGTCCGCTCATTTGAGCAGGAAAACGCTGAACACCATTTTTGTTTTCTACCTGTCAACTGTCAGTTTAGGCTGCTCGCCGGCTCCTCATCACCACTTCAAGATGCAAATTGCTCGCGTCACAGCAACCAATACTGCGTCTACTTATAAGATATCTATGGTTATAACGTCATTGCAAACACGGCAATATGTTGCGTCCACTGCAGTTTGCTACCTTATTCATACTTTTTATCAAGTGATTTTTTTTAAGCAGGGTTGCATGAGGTACCTATACTTAACGTTACGTTAGTCAATGTATCACACACAGTAACATAACGTTAGACGGCGGTCAGCAGCACTGCGTATTTTAGCCACCTACAAAAAGACAAACAGTCAAATAAAGGTCAGTTAAAATGTATACTATATTAAGAATATGTGTACATATTGCATAGGGCCCTGACATCTAAAAAGTACAACTCTGTTCATTGTTATGTTCATGTATTTGTTATGTTTTTCATGTGTACGCACACATAAACACACATACAGTATGAGATGAGATCAATGAGATAAGGTAAGAACAGAATAGAAACTGCTGTGGAACTAGTTACATTGCAATATGCCATGGAAATACAATGTTAACACTTTTGTACAAATAAGTACAGCTGCACTTGTTTTTGCAAATGTGTTTATTCTGTAAAGGAATGAGTTAAATGTTTAAAATTGTTTAAACTATTAAAATGACTGGTTAATAGTGCTATTATGAATTGCAATGTCAGTACTATTTTTTTTCTTGCTATTTCAAATGCACTTGTTTTAATAAATAAATACAGCGTTTTAAAAGCATACACAATCTGTGTAAAAATATTAATCTGTGGTTAAAAGGACTTGAAAGGACTCAAAACTCAAAATGCAGGACTTGTGACTTGACTTGAGACTTTCCAGTCTTGACTTTGGACTTGACTCGGGACTTGCCTGTCTTGACTCGGGACTTGACTCGAGACTTGAGGGCAAAGACTTGAGACTTACTTGTGACTTGCAAAGCAATGACTTTGTCCCCCACCTCTGATGAATACTGTACTGTGATATAACAATGTTGCAGTATTTCTATTTTGTGCTAACCTCAGTGACAATATGAGTTTGGCGTATTGATACTGTACTGTGATAGAAGAAGAATATTTTGTCCCACTCTTAAATCTTCTGTGAGATAAAACCGGGATGACAAATGGCTGCATTGTCCCTGCACCAATTGCTTAGCGATGACAGATGGCAGCAGTGGCGTTGGTGGAACTGTTCTGCTACATTTTCTCCCACAAAACCTCCATCACGGTCAGATAAAGGTAGTGTGAAGTGGGGATGGTCTATCAGTGACCCTGTAGTAAACAGTGCGTGAAAGCAACTGGAGTATGACCTCGTGTGCCATGTGCCATCATAAAAGGAGCCGCAATGAATGCAACCTCTGCCTTTGAAATAATGAACACCTGAGCAGATTGGAAGCAGCTCAATTAACGTCGGCGGCAGTCACAAGGACAAGGCAGGCATGCAGCTCGTGCCCTGTCCCTCCCGCCCTCCTTTTGTCCACAAACAAAAGCATCCTGCACATATTCATCCGAGCGATTACAAAACAAATAATGAGTCATTGTTTCAAAGTTAGATAATCATTGGTTTTCCTATCTGATGGCAATGTAAGTACAGTGTTAATAATGGGTAAACCATTAGTCTTTATAATATTACCACACTGTTTTACTATTGCACTATACACTCAATGAACATTGTTGCACCACACGGTCTAATGAGATTTGGTTAGTTTTATTCTATAGTATTTGCAAATAACCATATTTGTATTATCAAGACTTCCAACATTTCTGTGTTGCCCATTTTAAGCCAGTTAAGCCAATGAGTAAACAAAAGGAATTATAATGGAAGTTATGTATTCCAATAAAAATACAAAGTTATGATGGCATATGAATATGATAAATGGGTAACACTTTAGTATGGGGAATATATTCACCATTAATTAGTTGCTTATTAAAGTAACAAAGACTTAATTTAGAGTTATTTGCACACTAGGGGAACATATAAGGGTTAGGATTAGTTTGTTTTTTTTGATTGATTGAAAAGTTTATTGACATCTTAAAGAATTGAATCCATGATATCTAGGGGTGTAACGGTATGTGTATTTGTATTGAACCGTTTCGGTACGGGGGTGTCGGTTCGGTTCGGAGGTGTACTATAATACTAAAATAACTATAATCCACATGGACATATTAAGTAGCGTAACGCTCGTTGTGTAAACAATGCACACCGAGGCACAACACACGGCATGCTAGCAGCTAACAGGCTACGATAGACTGACCATACGTCCTCTTTTCCCCGGACATTTCCTCTTTTGCGGAGCTGTCTGGGCGGAGTTTCTTAAATGCCTCGAATGTCCGGCATTTTGAGTTAGGGTTGCTTGTAAAGCTTGTACGTTCCGGGTTCAAGAAGGGGTTACAAACAAAACAAATTGTGCACGCAGCAGCATTCGTGAGGGAGGGGCAGAGACAGAGAGAGCGAGAGAGTTATGATAAACGCGCATGCGTCGCCAGGCTCTGCTTTTTATCCATGGATTTATCAGGTTACATTTTTTATTATCTATAGCAGGGGTGTCAAAAGTGTGCCCCGAAGGCCATTTGCAGCCCACAGCTAATGTTTTAAAGGCCCACGGCTCTAAAAATACTATTAAAATAAACAAAAACATAACAAAAGTGAAATAAAAAAGCTTAAAGGTTAAATTTAATTTAGAAAAAGTTGCAATGTTGACTAATAAAACAAAGCTGTTTTTTTTTTCTTACTGTACCAAAAATGAACCGAACCGTGACATCTAGACCGAGGTACGTACTGAATCGAAATTTTTGTGTACCGTTACACCCCTAATGATATCCCTTAAAAAGGCAAATGGATGGCACAAAAAGCCAAAAGGCTTGTTTCCATTGTGGTCCATTAAATATTCATCACATTTGATACATTCAATAATAAAATATATGTAACCTGTAACATGTATATAAAAAATTACATTAAAAAAAATGGATACATTATGTACATATACACAGTATACACGTCAGGTGATTTGAAAAACAATATATACAAAAAATGTGGGGGAGGGGAGTATATATACACTATGTACATGACATTATGTACATGACTATGCACATGTTGATGTACATGTTAGGGTTAGGGTTACTAATAAGCAATAATTCTGAGGTTATTGAGGGAACACTCTTAGTTAATGGCTTACTGGTTGTATAATAAGGCTATGCAGAACAAGGCATTAATAAGTACTTAATAATGACCAATTAAGAGCCAATATGTTACTAATTTGCATGTTAATAAGCAACTAATTAATTGTGAACATGTGTTCCCCACACTAAAGTGTTACCGATAAATGTAATGCCAATTAGCTAAATACATTTTAAACAATTTTCCAGACTAAAATCCTGAGATTAGTTTATTTTTATTTAGAATGTAATAATCCTGTTTGTTGTGATTATAGTTTACAGTTTGCAGTGGCGTTGAACTTCACTGCATCATACTGAAAACTAGAGATGTCCGATAAATGCTTTAAAATATAATATCGGAAATTATCTGTATCGTTTTTTTTTATTATCGGTATCGTTTTTATTTTATTTTTTTATTTTTTTATTTTTTATTAAATAAACATAAAAAACACAAGATACATTTATAATTAGTGCACCAACCCAAAAAACCTCCCTCCCCCATTTACACTCATTCACACAAAAGGGTTTTTTCTTTGTTATTAATATTCTGGTTCCTACATTATATATCAATATATATCAATACAGTCTGCAAGGGATACAGTCCGTAAGCACACATGATTGTGCGTGCTGCTGGTCCACTAATAGTACTAACCTTTAACAGTTAATTTTACTCATTTTATAATAAATGATAAATGGGTTATACTTGTATAGCGCTTTTCTACCTTCAAGGTACTCAAAGCGCTTTGACAGTATTTCCACATTCACCCATTCACACACACATTCACACACTGATGGAGGGAGCTGCCATGCAAGGCGCTACCAGCACCCATCAGGAGCAAGGGTGAAGTGTCTTGCCCAAGGACACAACGGACGTGACTAGGATGGTAGAAGGTGGGGATTGAACCCCAGTAACCAGCAACCATCCGATTGCTGGCACAGCCACTCGACCAACTTCGCCACATTTTCATTAATTACTAGTTTCTATGTAACTGTTTTTATATTGTTTTACTTTCTTTTTTATTCAAGAAAATGTTTTTAATTTATTTATCTTATTTTATAAATTTTTATAAAAAGGACCTTATCTTCACCGTACCTGGTTGTCCAAATTAGGCATAATAATGTGTTAATTCCACGACTGTATATATCGGTATTGGTTGATATCGGTATATGTAATTAAGAGTTGGACAATATCGGAATATCGGATATCGGCAAAAAGCCATTATCGGACATCCCTACTGAAAACTACTGAAAGTGAAATTATTATTATTAAAATTGTAATTATTATTTTATACAATATTATTGACAACAATAACTATGAAGCTCTTGTGAATTTAAGATTGCTTCATCGGAGCATTATAATATTCTAAGAGCTTTCGTGTTGTATCCTGTTATAGGTGTAATTATACAAATGATATATCTGCATAACAGCTAAATTATGTCAGTGATGAAAATTATTTCATTTCTAAATGTTCTCTTCTATTCTGTGGTTGAACAGGAAGAATCCTCAACAGGTTCTCCAAAGACATGGGCTACCTGGATTCTGTGCTGCCATGGACGTTTGTGGACTTCACCCAGGTGAGTCTTCACCTCGGCAGGTTTGGGTTGCTGGCGCTGCAGCATGGGGAGGCCATTTCATGCCTGGCTAAACCTGCTTTGTGGTGCAGCTCCCCTAATCTGGAAACAATTACTGTGGGATTACCTGCCAGCGCGGCCCAGCGCCTTCGCAGATTTAATAAAAGTGCCTCATAGGCTAGAGGACTGGGGGGTGTAGAGGAGCGGGGGCGTGGCTCCCCCAGTGTGACACAACAGAGGCGGCCTCGTCACAGGCTGTGTACGCAGTCTAAGCAAGAGAAAGGTACCACAGAGGAAATAATGGACACAGGACGATGGCTCCGATACGGAGGGGAAAAGTGGGGAGGGAATGACAAGGACGAGGTGTGAAGAGAAGGGAAGAAGTAAGAGCAGAAGGCGTGTGATGTATCTGGAGGGGTGGAGCTTCAAACATGGCCACAAGGAATAGACAGTGTAGGTCGTATATGTTCACGTAAACATGATTACTTTTCTTTAATACTGACAAGATGCAAACTATGTTTGAGAGCTCTGGAAACTTCTGTGGAGGCACTATGGAGGTTTGTGTCTTTATTACAAAAAGCATTTTTTTGGACACTGAGTTTGTTTTGCGTTTGAATTTATGCTGACAATTTCATTGAATACAAGTTTGTGTGCAAAATGCGTGTTTAAAAAATTCACTTTATTCAAATACAGTGTTTTAAAATTCAGGCCCCGTTTACACTAAGCCGGATAAGGTTATCTAGGTCAGTCATTTTCAACCAGTGTGCCGCGGCACACTGGTGTGCCGTGAGAGATCGTCAGGTGTGCCGTGAGTAATTATTTAATATCTCCTAATTAACCATTGTCGGGTGTCCGTGCTATAATAAAGTGCGGCAGATAATGTAATACTGATCTATTTCAGTAGGTGGCAGCAGAGGGCGATAAATACCTGTAAAGACAATCGAGTTAGCGCTGCGCATCACGTGACAGTGACAGTTTGGGATCGCAGCAAGAGGAGGCGAGCAAGTGACAGTGATGGAGAAGTTTTTGAGAAGGGAAAATGCAAATGGCGAACAGGGTCCTGGACAAAATTCTGGCCCAGATGAAGGCTCTAGTATGAGTGGTCTACAAAATAAAAAAAGACGGTGAGCTCGAGGCAATAAAGCGAAAGCTATCTTTCATTTGGATTGACTTTCACCGGGGATGCGACAGCACCGACTCCGCAGTGCTTGGTGTGTGGTGAGAAGCTATCCAATAGCGCCATGGTGCCAAGCAAGCTTAAACGCCATCTCCAAACGAAACACCCCGATGGACTATTTTGTACGCTTACGTACAAACAATGAGAAACAGGCAACTTTTCTGAGAAAAACCACAAAGGTAAACAAGAGAGCCCTCAAAGCTTGCTACCTTGTTGTTGAACTCGTAGCTAAATCAAAAAAGTCCCACACTGTGGCAGAAACATTAATACTGCGAGCTTGTAAAGCCATTGTAATAGTAGTGAGTATAAATACATTTAGAAAACTATTATTAACTATATGTATTATATACTGTGTTAGAGTGTCATTTTGGTTGGTGGTGTGCCGCAGGATTTTGTAAATGTAAAAAGTGTGCCGCGGCTTAAAAAATGTTGAAAATCCCTGATCTAGGTAAATCACACCTAACCTTATCCATGTCCACATACAATGCCACCATTTAAGACCCCTGCCCCCTTTCGTCCGCCGGTGCAACACGACCTAGTACACATGTGCGGAAAATGCACACGTCATAGTCACCTCCAGTGTTGCTTTGTGTGCAAGTTCTTAAATGTAACTTATCTGAACAATATCCAGTGTTGTGGTATTTCAATTAACTGGAATCCAGTGTGCTGTGGGGCCCTATTGCAGTGAATCACACCTGAGCCATCATAAATTAATAAAATCTTAATTAGACACGTAAACAATGTGATAAATAACATTTTACATCAATCAATCTAGGGATCCTCACTCTTTTGCCTTCACCTTCATTGTCCATTCCTTTTTGGTGACTTTATATACTCTGGATCTAGACGTTGAGTCCGCGACATACACTACCGTTCAAAAGTTTGGGGTCACCCAAACAATTTTGTGGAATAGCCTTCATTTCTAAGAACAAAAGTAGACTGTCGAGTTTCATAGGAAAGTTCTCTTTTTCTGGCCATTTTGAGCGTTTAATTGACCCCACAAATGTGATGCTCCAGAAACTCAATCTACTCAAAGGAAGGTCAGTTTTGTAGCTTCTGTAACGAGCTAAACTGTTTTCAGATGTGTGAAGATGATTGCACAAGGGTTTTCTAATCATCAATTAGCCTTCTGAGCCAATGAGCAAACACATTGTACCATTAGAACACTGGAGTGATAGTTGCTGGAAATGGGCCTCTATACACCTATGTAGATATTGCACCAAAAACCAGACATTTGCAGCTAGAATTGTCATTTACCACATTAGCAATGTATAGAGTGTATTTCTTTAAAGTTAAGACAAGTTTAAAGTTATCTTCATTAAAAGTACAGTGCTTTTCCTTCAAAAATAAGGACATTTCAATATGACCCCAAATTTTTGAACGGCAGTGTACATGGCGGACAATAACTGATACAGTCTGCTTTACCAGTCCAAATGCATTCAGTGTTTTCCGTAGTTAGTCTTCCCTCGACGGGCAGGTAATACAAAGCACACGCTACCTTTTTTATCACATCCACGGGAGCTCGCATTCTCGTTGTCTCCTTCGACAAATGGACAAAGTTTTTCGCTTAGTAGACCTGGACATTGGAAAGTTCTCTTGCCGTCTGAGAAGTGTTGTATCCCAAATAGCTGCAATCGCTTTCTCTTAAGGTTCTCATGTGTGATTTCCACAAGCGTCTGTACAGACGGAAGGAAAAACACGGGCATGTCTGGATGACTCGCCATCATATTTCCAGTGTTTACCTCCAAGTTACGAAACCGCTTTATTATGAAGGTGGCTGTGACGTGTTCTTTCTGACGTCACTTCCTGTGTGGGCGCAGTCTTTCTGGCGTCACTTCCTCTCCGAACTCACTTTTTAAACGATCAATGAGTCCATAAATTCCGGAGATTTAAGAAATACGTGGCTGACTTACCCGTGTAAAAATTTGTCAGAGGAGGGGGACCTTAAACGCTGGTTTAGTGTGGCTGAAAAGGGGCTTAGGCTAAATAATTATTCGTTTAAGGGGTTAAACGACATGGCCTCAGTGTGTAAAAGTTCAGCGCAGAAAATTTTACCTGAAAACTTGACACCTTCGGCTGCTTCTTAGACAAACTTAGACACACTTTAATGATCCACAAAGGAAATTGTTCCACACAGTAGCTCAGTTACAAAGGATGGAAAGTGTAAGGATGGAAAGGACAATGCAGGTATAAAATAGACTAAAAATGTACCGTAGTAGCAATATAAAATATAACATATATGTAATATTTACATAATATATGTACAGTATATGATATATACTGATATATATATATATATATATATATATATATATATATATATATGCTGATATATATATATATATATATATATATATATATATATATATATATATATATATATATATATATATATATATATATATATTCTGAGACAGGATCGATTGCTTTCATCTTAATTTACCTGAAGTGGGTCTTGAGTTTTGTTTCTTTGTATTGTTATACACTGATTTTTTTCTGGATTGGTGAAAAAAAAAAAAGCAAAACATTCAGTTACATAAATTCGGTGTCAAAAAATCTTTCATATTAAAGAATAAAATAGAATGCCTTTTATTGTCACTATACACAGGCACAATTCGATTAAAAACAACTCCTGTATCAGTGCGACAGTCTACAAAATATGCAAAACATAGGAAGAAAATAAAAATAAAAATAGTGCAAAAGGAGGTATGGTGCACAGTCCAGTCCTGAGAACGATTTATGTTCAATGTGTTATTTACAGGAAATAAATACACAAAGACACAAATAACCTCCAAGAACACAATGCAATACACTTTTGCTCAAACTTCAAGAACTATTTCCCCATAATAAATAATGGCAGAAGCAATAATCTGTTCCGGTCTCAAACAGTCACCATCACAACTTCTCTATAAACTGTACAGGCAATGGGGCCCTTTTTTCCCCCGAGTGTCCCAGAATTCCTAGTGGTGGTGCCACAGCATTCAAGTGTTAAATTAAAACAACACATTCTTGACTTTTTGTTTAAATCAGTTTTTTTCAACCTTTTCTGAGCCAAGGCACATTTTATTTATTGAAAAAATCCGGAGGCACACAACCAGCAGAAATCATTGAAAAATGAAACTCAGCAGCCGATATTGACAATAAAAAGTAGTTTTTGCAAATGTTGGATATGAATTCAAACCATAACCAACCAACTCTTGTCTAAAAGTAGGTGTGCTGTCATGACCTGTCACATCACGTTGTGACTTATTTTGAGGTTTTTGACGTTTTCCTTTGTGTCATGTTTTAGTTCTTGTCTTGCGCTCTTATTTTGGTGGCTTTTCCTGTTTTTTGGTATTTTCCTGTAGCAGTTTCATGTCTTCCTTGAACGCTATTCCCAACACCTGCTTTGTTTTGGCAATCAAGACTATTTAAGTTGTGCAGACGCTATCCTTCTTTGTGGGGACATTGTTGATTGTCATGTCATGTATGGATGTACTTTGTGGACGCCGTCTGCTCCACGCGCTGTAAGTCTTTGCTGTTGTCCAGCACTCTGTTTTTGTTTACTTTGCAGCAAGTTCAGTTGTAGTTTGTTGTGCATAGCCATCCCTAAGCTTTAATGCATTTGTTCCCAACATCTACAAAGCAATTAGCTACCTTTTACCACCTACTGATATGGAATGATAAATGATAAATGGGTTATACTTGTATAGCGCTTTTCTACCTTCAAGGTACTCAAAGCGCTTTGACAGTATTTCCACATTTACCCATTCACACACACATTCACACACTGATGGCGGGAGCTGCCATGCAAGGCGCTAACCAGCAGCCATCAGAGGCCAAGGGTGAAGTGTCTTGCCCAAGGACACAACGGACGTGACTAGGAAGGTAGAAGGTGGGAATTGAACCCCAGTAACCAGCAACACTCCGATTGCTGGCACAGCCACTCTACCAACTTCGCCACGCCGTCCCTAATATGGAAGAGTATTACACGGTTACTCTGCCGAGCTCTAGACAGTACAGACACTCAACAACGGCACATTATTTGGTGATTGTAATTACTGGTTTGCAAAAAATATTTTTAACCCAAGTAGGTGAAATTACATAATATCCCACGGCACACCAGACTGTATTTCACGGCACACTAGTTGAAAAACACTGGTTTAAATAACTAAATGGACCAGAGCATTGAGAGCTTTGAATGCCAGTCTGATTGCTTTATGGAACTTTTGAGTTTATTCTATTTGTTGTCATGTGATTATATGTTTCATAAAATTGTATTAATGTTAAAGAGGTAAATATCTTGTGTATTTGTGTCAATTTCATAGCCAACTGCGCTACCGGTATATGAGTCATATTTATTCAAAGCAGGAGGCAAGAGGTTGTGTTTTGGTCATTGTTTATATCAGTGTCTTACACAGAAATTACATAACCTACACAGTATGTCTAGTAAAAGTTGTACTTTTTTTTTTAACAAGACAGAAATCCTTAGAAGACAATTGGACCATAGAGCTGTTAAGTCCACTTGCATAGGGTAACCTGTTCAGTGGCCTAGTGGTTAGAGTGTCCGCCAAGGGATCGGTAGGTCGTGAGTTCAAACCCCGGCCGGGTCATACCAAAGACTATAAAAATGGGACCTATTACCTCCCTGCTTGGCACTCAGCATCAAGGCTTGGAATTGGGGGTTAAATCACCAAAATGATTCCCGGGCGCAGCCACCGCTGCTGCTTACTGCTCACTTGCCTTCGAGGGGGTCAAATGCAGAGGATAATCTCACCACACCTATTGTTTGTGTGACAATCATTCAATTGACTTTAAAAAGTCAAACTTTTTAAAGTGAGCAAGAGATCCAACAGAGTCAGTAGCTGGCTTGCTGTGTGTGGAGGTTGGCACCCGTTTTGTGATGTACACTACCACCCCCTATAGGATTAGATTGGAACAGCATGGCCATGTATGTTATGCTTCTGACTGGCTGTGGACTGATATGAACAGATGATCCCAGTCTGGGATCTGTGTGCGTATGGACCTTTGTTGGACCACATTTCAAGCTCTGTGCACATCAGACTTAGACTTCCTTTTATTGTCATTCAAATTTGAACTTTATAGTACAGATAAGAACAAAATTACATTGCATTTGCTCGTTGCAGTGCAGGATAAAAGAGCAATAATGTGCAGATATAAATAAAAAGATTACTGTACAGATAAATACATTGCGCTTTGGCATATTCATCCACGTTTATGGACGTATGTTATATTATCTTTATATTCCAGCAAGTTAATACATTTTTCGAGGGAATTGAGGGGATTATTATGATGCGTTCAAGAGTGTTACGGCCTGAGGGAAGAAGTTGTTACAGAACCTGGAGGTTCTGCTACATTTGGCCTAATGCTCCGCTGGTCTTATGCCTGGTAGCCAAGGGCCACCCTGACGCAAAATCAGGTTAGGTTACCGCCACCGTCTCCCACGAAAGCCTGCGGAGATGCGCCAGCTCATGCACCTCGCCCCACAAAAAAGGGAATGTTCGCCGCACAATTTGAGGTAGAGGAGCAGGCGTGGCTCCTTGGTTAGGGCCAAAGAATGGAACAAAGGCGGGGTGAAAACGAATCCCCCCTACCACAATGCCTGAGTGATGTTTGTGGCAGATACCCATCTCCCTGTAGACAAAAGCCATCTTAAATGCTGAAAGCACAAAAGATTATACGAACAAAAGCTTTTTTTGTCCACTTCATTTTGATAAGGTGAATAATGGCAGGGGTAAAATAATAACTTTAAGAGAAGGGACCCGCGGGTGTCGTTGAAAGCAGTGAGACTGTACAAGGGAGTGAAAACACATGTATACATCTCACCTGACTCACTGCACCACCGAGTGGTAGTGGTCGTTTTTATCAGGAAGTAAATGGGTTATACTTGTATAGTGCTTTTCTACCTTCAAAGCGCTTTGACACTATTTCCACATTCACCCATTCACACACACATTCACCCGCCACGCAAGACCCTAACCACGACCCATCAGGAGCAAGGGTGAAGTGTCTTGCTCAAGGACACAACGGACGTGACTAGGTTGGTAGAAGGTGGGGATCGAACCAGGAACCCTCAGGTTGCTGGCACAGCCACTCTCCCAACCTCGCCACAAGACAAACGTGTCCGTGCAGAAGTTGGTGAAGGTGACAACCAAATATGTGCAGGCCAAAGGTGGCATTTTTTGGACAAAGCTCTTTTGTTTGGGGCTGCTCGGCGCTCTTGTTTGCAGGTGTCTTCCATAGATCATTAATGCTTTTAGGAAGGAAGGTTTTCCCTCTCTTTTTTCCTCCCTTTAAATCAAAGCAGAAAAGCTGCTGATCCTGACTATTGTTGCTCATTCCTGTGAGGACATTTCCCCCATAGTCTTTGTCTAAATGGTTGTCAGGCGGGAATAAAGTGAAACTTCATAAACAAAGCCCTAACTGGTTTATCTCTCTCTATAGGGAGAGTTCGTTTTTTTTCTTCCTGTGAGGGGATTTGCACCGCAGCCTCCCCTTTTATGGTGAAGTAAGCACTTTAGCAGCGCCCCTCCTATACCCACCCAACAAGGGGATTCCCCCAACCTTGTTACACCCACACCGGCCCCTATTTTATTTTTTGAAACAGGTCTTATTTTGCTGTAATTTAGTATATTGAAAAGACGAGTCTTCCTGCCGGTGCTTTTTTGAAGCCAGGCGACAAAGACAGAAATGTCAATTAAAAACACCTCAGGCTTTGTGGACTGTTAGCTTTTGTGCGGACTTGACCTTTAAATCCCAGGTTGCCTCTGTTTTCCCAGAGGGGCCAGGACAATAAGGATGGGTGTGCAGAGAGGGGTCTTTCAGTGCAGGATTGTTGTGTGAGTTTTTGACCAGTCACAATAACTAGGCTCCAGTTAGTATATAAATATAAGAAGATACTTAAATCAATATTGGGCTGGAATCAAGTGTGATTCTATTTGCCCTTATTTGGTTGAATCCATGCTTCTACCATATGGAAAGTTTTCTGTTCCTTCTGCACAAAGCAATGTCCATAAAATCATGCTTGGATGACTTTGGTGTGGAAGAACTTAACAAGAAACACCATTCGTATGAACAGGAACAAATTTAAAGTCCACAGGTCCTCTGACCTTACATGTTCTTTTGGATGAATAGACACAATTTCCCACTGACAGAATCTTTGAAGAAAAGCAAAAACTGTTCTAGCGGACGATTTAACTTCAACGTAGACAGCTGCATTGTGCCCTCCTTACCCTTACAATGAATCATTAAAGTCTTGAACCTGAACATATGAAGTTTAAAGAGGAACTTTTTGGGAATTCTGTCTATCATTCACAATCCTTATGTAACACAAGAACACATATTTTCAGTTTTTTTAATGCATTCTAACTCGGAAATGCGAGCAAAAGTCTGCTTAAAATGAAACCTGTAAAAGTCGTTCTATTCTGTCTATAACGCGCTTGAAAAAAAATCAAAACACTTCCATCAAGGTTTTATGTATACGCTGTAAGTATATATGTAATGTAGTAACAGGCACAATAATAATACCATTTGTGTACTTTACTAATTTTAGGTAAACATGTACATATTAATTTCACAAACAGATCCCAACGTTTGCTTTTTCTTTCAACATCACTGATTAATACTCACTGCAGACTTCATGAAATCCGACAAACACAACAAAACATCACTTACTGTACAATGACTGCTCTCACTGGGATGCCTACTAATAGGATGCTGATACATTCCAGTTTAGAAAAATAATGACTAATAACCCTCGCAAAGAAAAAAGGGCGGTGGAACCAAGTGTCTTTTTGTGTATTTTTACACTAATACTTAGGTCTAAATTGGCTGTCAAAGTTGACCAATTTGTCGGATTATGTCCTCATTTTTCTACTGTACAGGTAAGAGTAATGATTTATGATCTAGACCAGGGGTGTCAAACTCATTTTAGATCGGGGGCCACATGGAGAAAAATCTACTCCCAAGTGGGCCGGACTGGTAAAATCACGGCCCGATAACTTAAAAATAAAGACAACTCCAGATTGTTTTCTTTGTTTAAAAGTAGAACAAGAACATTCTGAAAATGTACAAATCATAATGTTTTTTTTTTTTACACTTACAGTACATGTTGCGGTTAATATTCTATCTTTTTTCTGAATAAATTATGTGATATTGTTCATCAGTCATTGGTGTTAATTTTCAATCTATCAAGATAAAAACAATTACACCAAAATCAAATTACAGTATGTTATTTATGTAGTTTGATAATTTTTCTCGACTGATGTACTATAACATCATGTGGTTTGTTTTGTACATATGTAGCATCGTCTACAAAGATACAAAGAATTGTTTTTTTTGCCATCCAGTGGATACATTTCCAACAGCCGTTTCTTTCATTCCAAAGTTTTAGGTTAATTTTTATAATTAGCAAACTCATCCCGCTGGCCGGATAAAACCTGTTTGTGGGCTGTGATCCAGCCTTCGGGCCGTACATTTCACACCCCTGATCTAGACTAAACTTTCCTGAGCTCCGAGGCGAGGAAGCAGCTCACCAGCTGATGATGTCAATACAGCAGCATAAGTTAGTTAGCTCTGTGATCACGTCGCCGCGAAAAATTGTTTGCCTGTGTTCACGCTTATCACAACAATATCCCTAATACATGGTTAATATTCAAGTCACGAAATGTAAACGGAGTATTGTTGCCAGATTTTGGGTGGTTTTTTAGAGGGCTTTATGGACCTGCCATAGACTTAATTGGAAACTGACTTTTATTTATGTTAATTTACGTGTTACAATGCATTAAAAAGAAAAAAAACATGTGTTCTTGTCTCTAATAAAGATTGGGAACTATAGGAAAAATTCCCCCCCAAAAAGTGAAGTTCCCCTTTAAATACCGCCACCATATGCAATTGAGTCATTTTCAGCTTTGAGTAAGTTAGCGCAAAGACCAGAGCAAAACCATCAAAGGAACTTTACTTCCTGTAGATAATGCCACGACTTTAGTTGAAAGCTTTCATTGAAGGCAAATAAAAGCATACAAATTGTCTCCTAATTCATGCATTAAAGCAATACAGCCTACAGTCATCATTAGAGAGAAAATAGTTGGTGTGTTTGTTCAACCTGCTACAGACACCAACTCAGCAGAGGACACTCACAAAAACACAGAAGAGACATCCATTGTTCAAAAACACTGGCGGGTGGATCTTTTTTCTTCTTGTGTGCGTGTGTGTCTGTATATTGTGGCACATTGTGTGTCAGGCTTCTTCAGCGGCTTTGTGGGATATGAGAAGTGCTGACGTAACCGCGAGGGCTGCGGGATGGGATTTCACCGCCGCTCTTCTCTGGTTCTTTACCACCCCGGTGACAGAAGAAGTCAAGAATGCAGCGCATGGCTTTAGGCGTTGCACAAGTGACTCTGGGAAACAAAGGAGATGGTCCCGTGTGGAAACGTATGCAGTGTGCGGCGACAACAATCCACCATATCGTTACCTGGGTGTCATTTTAGACCCAACGCTTGGCTTTAAAAAATATATCAAACAGATGTGCCAGAGTCTTAAATACAACATAAACATTTTCAAATGTATCAGGAATTCGTTAACACTGGAGGCAGCTCAAACTTATTTTAATGCAATGATTATGTCTCGTTTTTTATTATTGTATAACATGTTGGTCCCAGGCAAGCAAAATGACACTAGACCAGGGGTCGGCAACCTTTACCACTCAAAGAGCCAATTTGACGAGTTTCACAAATTAAAGAAAACACTGGGAGCCACAAAACTCTTTTGAAAATTTGAAATGAAATTACACTGCATACAAAGCTTTTTTTGCTTTGTGCTATGTTTTAACTAGGGGTCTCAGACACACCCCCCGGCCTGCACCTTAATATGAAAATTTAATGTTAGGGCAGCCCGCGAGTTTTAAAAAGAATGGCGCTAAATAGCGTCATACTTGCCAACCCTCCCAATTTTTCCGGCAGACTCCCGCATGTCAGGGAGTGCTTTTAGCGCCTGCTTAACCAGCGTAACTGCTCGGCCACATGTTGAATGCAGCTCCTGCTTGCACACGTAAGTGACAGCAAGACATACTTGGTCAACAGCCACACAGCTTACACTGACGGTGGCCGTATAATACAACTTTAACACTGTTACGTTACAAATTTGCGCCACACTGTGAACCCACACCAAAAAAGAATGACAAACACATTTCTGGAGAACATCCGCACTGTAACACAACAAAACAAATACCCAGGATCCCATGCAGCCCTAATTCTTCCGGTCTACATTATACACCCCCGCTACCACCAAACCCCGCCCACCTCAACTGACGCACGGAGGGGGGGGGGGTTGATGTGTGGGGGGGTTAGGGTTGCATGGGATTCTGGGTATTTGTTGTGTTGTGTTTATGTTGTGTTACGGTGCGGATGTTCTTTGGTGTGGGTTCACAGTGTGGCGCATATTTGTAAAGTAACAGTGTTAAAGTTGTTTTATACGGGCACCGTCAGTGTAAGGTGTGTGGCTGTTGAGCAAGTATGCCTTGCTGTCTTCTACGTGTGCAAGTAAAAGCTACATACAACATGTGGCCGGGCTGGCACGCTGTTTGTACAGGCTATAGAGGTCAATAATTGCAGTGCCATTAGGGCACTCCCTTAATTTAGTTGTTTAAGTGAAAATCAGAGAATATTTGCCCAGGGAGATTTCTGGGAGAGGCACTGAGATCGTAAGTCTCCTGGGATAACCGGGAGGGTCGGCAAGTATGCAGCTGAGCCGCATCAGAGTGGTCAAAGAGCCGCATGCGGCTCCGGACCTGCGGGTTGCCGACCCCTGCACTAGACCATTGGAAACTTTGCACAAACAATATCTCAAAACACCACCATCACTGTTTAGTTCTCCAAAAATATAGACTGTTAAATTTAGCTAACATTCAAAGATTAGCAGCATCAATACGAATGGCCCATCGAATCCTAAATAAAACTGCACCAACGCCACTTAAGCACTTTTGTCCAGTTTACATCTGCTGTGACAACTAGAAACACAAGCCTCCACCAGGGGGCAGTGTGGCGTACCCAGATGTAAAACATCTTTCATACAATCAGCCTTTGCATATAGAGCGATAAAGGAATGGAACGACCTCACAACAAACTTGAAAAGTCTAACAGATTACTCTTCATTCACAATTGAAGTTAAAAAGTGGCTTTGGAGCAATCAAAGCAGCTCACACGGTCACTAAGGTGGGCACTATGATTGACACATCAACTTAATGTGTATTATATTCATCCATGAGAGCATTTTGTTGTAAACTGTGAAGTGTGTCTGGTAAAATCATGGTTGTTTTTACAAATGATGACAGATGTGAACAAGAGCATGTGTGGTTGTAATGTATATTAAGTATGTGTCAATGAAAGGGCATTTTATGACTTTTCTTAATTTGATTACATGATTTTTGTATCCCTTTAATTTAGGTAGCCAGGGACTGTGGATGGAAATTAGCTATGTAGCTATAATCTGGTACAGAACATATCTGTCTTTGAGCTTATTGTCTCTTCATTGTTCCTTCAAATACAGACTAATCTAAACTAAACCATACTTGTAATTAGTGAAGATTGTTTTAATGACATCTCTGACAAAAAGTGGCATCTTTGCTATAAAGTCTTCTGAAAAAAGTGCATGGTCCAGCGCTGCATCCGAAAAAAACGGATAACGGGAATTTTCCAAACCCAACCTGGAAAAGTGAAGTTTGAATTGATAAGACAGATTTCTTACCTAAGGTCCACATTTTTTGACTGTACAGTATGTGTTTGTACTCATGAAAGGCTGCAGACAAAAGTGAAAATGCAGCAAAACATGCACTCTCACGGTGTTGCCTATGCTATTATTTTTGTGGTGGCGTAGTATTACACCCCAAAGTTTGATACCATAAGATTGGATTGACTTGAAATCTCTCTCTCAGCTTAATGCGCTCTAGAAGAAACCAACAATATTAAGGCAATAGGGCAGTGGTTCTCAACTAGTTTGGTTGCAGGACACACTTTATTTGATGAAAAATTAGTCATCACTACACAGTGAAGTATTTCAAAAATGTATTCATAAATTCTTCATAATTTCAATGACTTAAGTTTACAGTCAATAACCCCAAATAAGCATCTCTTAAAATAAAAATAAAAAATATTATTGTAAACTTCTGGCTCCTGCTGAAAAATAAATAATGATCTGAAAATAATTCCTGTCCCTTCTTTCTATTAATTGAACT
Organism: Entelurus aequoreus; assembly: GCF_033978785.1. Taxonomy (NCBI): domain Eukaryota; kingdom Metazoa; phylum Chordata; class Actinopteri; order Syngnathiformes; family Syngnathidae; genus Entelurus; species Entelurus aequoreus. Next base: position 20,077,483 of record NC_084744.1, on the reverse strand, counting down.
GCACTTAAATAAGTTTTGCACAATATTCAGATGTATTGAGATGCGAGCGTAAGAACGGCTCTCAAATGAACGACTCACAACCTGAATCGGTTCTCTTTGGAGATGTAACAATATCAAAATCTCACGGTACAATATTATCACGGTATTAATGTAGTGTATGTCAACAAAACAAAAAAAAAGTCTTAAAAAGGCCATAGTGTGTAAAATGAAGTGGCAGGAATGTTTACAATAAGCACTTACTGTAATTAAACATAATGCTAAAATGTTCTAATCATATTTTTTTTCTACAAACAAGTATTTTTAAGTTCAAATAATTCAGCAGAAACATCCACTGTGTCTCTTAACTTTTACTTTCTGAGATGTAGTGTCCTCTACAGTGGACATTTTTATATCAGTTTGGAAAATGCAGTTTCTCATAAAAGTTAAGTCACATTTGAACTTTTAATAATATAAATACCTAACAAATTGATGTTTAGCTTAGCTTGTTTTCGGGTGATGGTGGCTTATCAAGGAGCTTCGGTGTGCAGCCGGTGCTTTCCCTCGGCACGGTGCGCCTTGATGGCTATGAACGCTCGTGACAAAGGTGTCATGCTTTATTACGCCACAGTGGTTTGATTGATTGATTGAGACTTTTATTAGTAGGTTGCACAGTGAAGTACATATTCCGTACAATTGACCACTAAATGGTAACACCCGAATAAGTTTTTGTTAAAGAGGTTCATTTAGCCTACTAATGTGTATTTATAAATAGTTGATTTATATAGGCTAGTAAGGTAAAGTTTTGTACCTGACAAGTTTCGGCTACCTAAAGACTGTCAACAGGACGAGGGAGCCTACCAACTATCCCACACCTGGGACACAGTCCTGCAGGGCCGCCCCCGGCCGTTTGGTGGACATCCGGACGACAGGGGGCGCCCCGCCCTACCCCGACGCACACCAGGGGACACCGCCATCCCACCACCTCAGGTGGGATGGAACAATCCATATAACACGTCACAGATGACGTCACACTAACATCACGTGACACCTCTGAGGAAGGCTGCAGAAGCAAGGTAGCCGAAACTTGTCAGGTACAAAACTTTACCTTACTAGCCTATATAAATCAACTATTTATAAAAACGAATAAGTTTTTCAACTTGTTTAAGTCGGGGTCCACTTAAAATGATTCATGATACACATATATATACTAATCATATATACTAATCATCATAATACAGTCATCACACAAGATAATCACATTGAATTATTTACATTATTTACAATCAGGGGTGTGGAGGGGGGGGAGATATGGACATCAAGTAGTGTAGAGAGAGAGAGAGAGAGAGAGAGAGAGAGAGAGAGAGAGAGAGAGAGAGAAGAGAGAGAGAGAGAGAGAGAGAGAGAGAGAGAGAGAGAGGAGAGAGAGAGAGAGAGAGAGAGAGAGAGAGAGAGAGAGAGAGAGAGAGAGAGAGAGAGAGAGAGAGAGAGAGAGAGAGAGAGAGATCAGAAGGCATAAGAAAAAAGTATCTGCATTTGATTGTTTACATTTGATTATTAGCAATCCGGGGAGGGTGTTAGTTTAGGGTTGTAGCTGCCTGGAGGTGAACTTTTATTGCGGTTTTGAAGGAGGATAGAGATGCCCTTTCTTTTATACCTGTTGGGAGCGCATTCCACATTGATGTGGCATAGAAAGAGAATGAGTTAAGACCTTTGTTAGTTCGGAATCTGGGTTTAACGTGGTTAGTGGTTATATTTTTGCCAGGGTTTGTTTAATACGCATAACATTTTAACACATGAATACACATTTTGAAATGTAGTTCCTTGTTCCTTGGTTTCTGCGTTTAGTTTAAGATGCATATCTCAGCTGCATTCAGGCGCACCCCCCCGCGAACCCAAGAGGGACAAGCGGTAGAAAATGGATGGATGGATTATTTAAGATGCATTTTACCTAATACCCTTGATCACACCCTGGGAGGCGAGGGGAGCAGTGAGCAGCAGCGGTGGCCGCGCCCGGGAATCATTTTTGGTGATTTCACCCCCAATTCCAAACCTTGATGCTGAGTGTCAAGCAGGGAGGTAATGGGTCCCAATTTTTTAATAGTCTTTGGTATGACCCGGCCGCGGTTTGAACTCACAACCTACCGATCTCAGGGCGGACACTCTAACCACTCGGGCACTGAGTAGGTGTATTAGGTGTAGGAGTATTACGCTTGCTACACAACTATACAACAATGTTATGACATAACAGCAATGTTCTTATTTTGCTCAATACAACACTGGCATGGAAACAAGGGTTCAGAACAATCAGAGAGAGATTCAAGGCTGCAGAAAATGTTGGCTGTTGCATCAGCCATGTTATTCTTTACTTTCACTTGGATTTTCTCATGCACAGTTTCCAAGCTGATTCATTAGACCAGGGGTCACCAACGCGGTGCCCGCGGGCACCAGGTAGCCCGTAAGGACCAGATGAGTAGCCCGCTGGCCTGTTCTAAAAATAGCTCAAATAGCAGCACTTACCAGTGAGCTGCCTCTATTTTTTAAATTGTATTTATTTACTAGCAAGCTGGTCTCGCTTTGCCCGACATTTTTAATTGTAAGAGAGACAAAACTCAAATAGAATTTGAAAATCCAAGAAAATATTTGAAAGACTTGGTCTTCACTTGTTTAAATAAATTCATTAATTTGTTTACTATGCTTCTTATAACTTTCAGAAAGACAATTTTAGAGAAAAAATACAACCTTAAAAATGATTTTAGGATTTTTAAACACATATACCTTTTTACCTTTTAAATTCCTTCCTCTTCTTTCGGGACAATTTAAATCAATGTTCAAGTAAATTTATTTTTTTTATTGTAAAGAATAATAAATACATTTTAATTTAATTCTTCATTTTAGCTTCTGTTTTTTGGACGAAGAATATTTGTGAAATATTTCTTCAAACTTATTATGATTAAAATTCAAAAAAATTATTCCGGCAAATCTAGAAAATCTGTAGAATCAAATTTGAATCTTATTTCAAAGTCTTTTGAATTTATTTGAAAATTTTTGTTCTGGAAAATCTAGAAGAAATAATGATTGGTCTTTGTTAGAAATATAGCTTGGTCCAATTTGTTATATATTCTAACAAAGTGTAGATTGGATTTAAAACATGTCATCAAAATTCTAAAATTAATCTTAATCAGGAAAAATTACTAATGATGTTCCATAAATTATTTTTTTAATTTTTTCAAAAAGATTCGAATTAGCTAGTTTTTCTCTTCTTTTTTTCGGTTGAATTTTGAATTTTATAGAGTCGAAATTGAAGATAAACTATGTTTCAAAATTTAATTGTCATTTTTTTCGTGTTTTCTCCTCTTTTAAACCGTTCAATTAAGTGTAAATATCATTAATTATTAATAATAACATAGAGTTAAAGGTAAATTGAGCAAATTGGCTATTTCTGGCCATTTATTGAAGTGTGTATCAAACTGGTAGCCCTTCGCATTAATCACTACCCAAGAAGTAGCTCTTGCTTTCAAAAAGGTTGGTGACCCCTGCATTAGACAGTCGCTCCTTTGTTATAGTTTGACCAACCCTTCATTAGACAAACTTGGCAAAAATAATCAAAATTCAAGGATATTCCATTTTTGGTCGGTGTTGACATCTCAAGAAGTGTTCAAAATGCATAAAAGGCTCAACATAAAATAACAAAGGTGTATCGAACATACAACTGTAAATCCATGGTATCCAGGTGGTATACAAGGTCACTCATTAATACTCATCAATTAATCATTTGACGGTAGGAAGCTCCAAGTGTGATCCCACAATGCCTCAGTCCGGCACCTCAGCTGCTGTGACTCACACATGCAGTCCGGGGGGCCGTTGGATGGGCGTCCTTCAAGCCTGGGAACTTCCTTTTACACTGTCTCAGCCTTGCCCAAAAACCTTCCCATGTGTCAAAATGATGAATCCTGGGCTTTCTGTCTGCAGCGCTGTGTTCATTGCAGAAGGATTCACCAATCACCGCTCTCCCTTGTAGTTAAAAATGTGTTTTGTGTCGCGAGGAAGAGAAAAGAAGGGATGACTGAATGGCGGACACAAATGATTTATAGTTGGAGCATTGGACAGAGCACATTTCAAAGCCTTTCTCTTATTTCCAAGATGGGGTTGGAAATCAGCAGCTTGACTGAGCCCAAATAAGTGACTTCTTTTACCTTTTCACGGCACACAAAGGCCCTAATCCAAGGACTACTTGAGCCACCAATGTAGACCACCACAGAATGTGTCAGCCTCCCCTCATCACACAACAAAACACATTGACTGCAGCTTTATGAAGTGAAAACGGCCCAGAAGGACAAAATGTGAAGGAGGTGTCCACAGTCATTTCTCCCAAAGAAAGGCCGGCCGCATCTGTGCATTTAATGCCAAAATAAAGCCCAAAGACAGCAGAATGGATCGGGTCACCCCCAATTGTTCCAGAGCCAGAGTGGAACAGCCCTGTTTTGTTTCACTACCACTGACCCTTGCAGCTTATTGTGCCACCCTGTCACAGAAAAGTGTGGACTAGAAAAAAATTCCAGCAATGACAGAGGACTTCTTTTGAGGACTTTTCCTTTGCCGTGCTTTCCCCTCATTTCCTGTTTTGTTTGCACTTTTCCCAGTGGCGGGCATGGCGCACTGTCAGTAAATAACGGGAGGGATGCGAGAGGGGAGAATGAGAGCGCAGCGACTCGTCGTGTCTGGAGGAATGTTTAATTAAAGCCCAGTGTTTACTTTGTGCTATGCAACAAGAGCCCCTATCGCTGCCCCAAACAAATATGGTGATTAACTTCAATTTTCTGCATTTATTGTGACATCAAAGCGGTGATGCTATCGCAAAAGAAAATAAAGCAATTAAGGTCCGCCGGGATCTGAATGGACTTTACACACAGCAGTTGTGCTTGAATGAGTCAATCACATGCGTGCAGGAGCTTTCTTTTCCTCGCTAAAGAGCAATTAGCTCTAATTCTTTATTTGTATACAAGACCTTTTCTTCCATCTATCCACTTTTATGTGCGGGCGGGATGTGGCTTTGGGAGTTTTCGGTTCCTGTGTGGCTACACCAAGAGATATGGATGTGGTCCGAAAGGGTGAGGATGACTTATCACAGTCATCTGTGTGTAGTGGTGGGAGGGAGTCGCCGTGTTCCTGATGCTGACACGATAAGCCGAGGACCACGTAAAAATGGATCACATCAAACAGGGAGGCCATGGCGACAGCGAGCCCCCGGGAGGGGAGCAGGAGGAGCAAGGACTCCTATCTGATGCTTCCTGTTTCTCAATGTGTCTCCTTTGATGACCCCCGGTCTTCAGATAAGGCGGTCAGGCCCGGGCCCCGGTGACCCTCCAATTAGAATTGAAATGAACTAAGCAGTCAGGATGTGTGAGCGATGTCACAGCAGCGCAGCCTAAAGAACAGTGTAGGGAGAATTTTTGTTCACTTAATGTGTGTTGCCCTCAAGGAAAGGAGACAAGATAGCGCGCAGTAATGACCCGTGTGCCATCTCTGCAGTCTGGTAGCCTTCCATCAAGGCTCAGATTGAAACTTATGTAGTGTGAAATTCGCGGGATCGGATGTGCTCCGCAGTTCCCACTCCCTGCTTGATTGTGTGGGCTCCACTATGCCGGTGGTTGGACTGGTAATACCCTCTTATCTGACCTGCAAATGGAATTCGAGTAGCTTTTCATCATAAAAACACGCTGAAAGTGATCATGCTTTAATGTGTGCCTAAATGGTAGATAACGTCTTTAATTACGGTGCTGAAATAAACGTCTGGTTGAAGGTACAAGCTAATCTTGAGGTTTTTAGTTTTATCTCTCAGGGATGTGTCTAATTTCAGGGTGTGAGGTTATGCATTTATCCGATTTAATAGATGTATTGTTTCGTTTAGTCAAGTAAAAGCAACAATGGCAAACTTGCAAGCCAAAGGATGTGACTGCTCAGAAATGAGTCCTCAGCATACCATAACAATCCCCACATACACTATATTGCCAAAAGTATTTGGCCACCGATCCAAATGATGAGATAATGTGTCCTAATCACTTGGCCCGGTGTATAAAATCAGGCATGGAGACGGTTTTATCCGTTTTTGTTGAGAAGAATTGTTGTATATTCTTGGGTAGCAGATTATAGTTTGCTTTGTGTATAATTTTAGCTGTTTGCAAATTCACTATGCCGTGGAATTTCAGTATTTTTGATTCAACAAATAAAGGGTATGTATGTTCTCTAATTCCAACATTATGTATTATTCTAACTGATCTTTTTTGTGACACCGTTAATGAAGGAAGTGCACTCTTGTAGTTATTTCCCCATATTTCTGCACAATAACTCAGATATGGTAACACTAGTGAGCAGTAAAGAATATGGAGTGATTTTTGGTCTAGAATATGTTTTGCTTTATTCATTATTGACGTGTTTCTTGCTACTTTATGTTGTATATTTTTTACATGAGATTTCCAGTTCAATTTATCATCAATCATTATACCTAGAAATTTGGTTTCATTTACTCTTTCAATTTCTATTTCCGTCTATTTGTATTTGTGTTTGACTTTCTCTTCTACTGTTACCAAATAACATTATTTTAGTTTTACTGAAGTTTAAGGATAGTGTGTTTTTTGTCAAAAGTGAAGAAATGTTTAAGTATTGTAGGTTTTGAGTTTTGACTGAGCGCTTTAATATTTATGACTGGCACAGCTATTATAGACTTTAAGGTACTGATTGATCAGATCAGGAAATCCACTGACCAATTGCATCCATGATACTGCTCAGCCAATCAAATCTGTGCATTCCAGGCCCTAAATATGACGACTCTCGATCCTAGACTTTCGAGTCAACTTTTTTGATACAGATAGCTTTCTGCTTCTCAATACTGATACTGATAACCTATTTAAATCTTTTATTTTTTTATTTTTAAATATTTAGATTTAACTAGTTTGTATCCACCTGGAGGTAAGAAAAGACTCAAACAGGTGAATTTGAGAAAGTACTGTAGATTTTTCCTGACAAAAGCCAGTACCTTAATGATGGTAAAGGGATGGTCGTTCAGCGCCATCATTTCCATCATGAAATCACGGATCACTTTTGCCCTCAAGTCGTCTCTTTTCAAACGCTGCGGCGATAGGAAAAAGCCACGGGCCTTTCTTTGCGGCTGGCTTTGGGGCAGTTTCTTCCGAAGGCTTCCAAAACACCGTCGTAGCAATGCTGTCGTTACATGTGACTTTTGAAGCTCCATGTTTTATTATTTCTCGCAGAATGTTAGCAAACATTTGGTGCGAATAGCTAGCATGCAAAAAGTCTAACTCTGAAACAGTGAAGAACTATCACACGGTTGACGCCAAGTCTGGCTCAAGGGAAGTTTTCTTTTTCAAGCAGGGCACAAGGGAAGAAAATAGCACTTGATTTGCACACTCAAACCAGTGTTTTTCAACCTTTTTTGAGCCAAGGCACATTTTTTGCGTTGAAAAAATCTGAAGGCACACCACCAGCGGAAATCATTAAAAAACTAAACTCAGTTGAGTAAAAAGTCGTCGCAATTGTTGGCTATGACTTTAAACCATAACCAACCATGCATCAATATAGCTCTTGTCTCAAAGTAGGTGTACTGTCACGACCTGTCACATCATGGCGTGACTTATTTAGAGTTTTTGCTGTTTTCCTGTGTGTAGTGTTTTAGTTCTTGTCTTGCGCTCCTATTTTGGTGGCTTTTTCTCTTTTTTTTGGTATTTTCCTATAGCAGTTTCATGTCTTCCTTTGAGCGATATTTCCCGCATCTACTCTGTTTTAGCAATCAAGAATATTTCAGTTGTTTTTATCCTTCTTTGTGGGGACATTTTTGATTGTCATGTCATGTTCGGATGTACATTGTGGACGTCGTCTTTGCTCCACAGTAAGTCTTTGCTGTTGTCCAGCGTTCTGTTTTTGTTTACTTTGTAGCCAGTTCAGTTTTTGTTTCGTTCTGCATAGCCTTCCCTAAGATTCAATGCCTTTTCTTAGGGGTACTTACCTTTTGTTTATTTTTGGTTTAAGCATAGACGTCTTTTTACCTGCAGGCTGCGTCCCGTTGTTTCCGACATCTACAAAGCAATTAGCTACCGGCTGCCACCTACTGATATGGAAGAGTATTACACGGTTACTCTGCCGAGCTCTAGACAGCACCGACACTCAACAACAACACATCATTTGCAGACTATAATTACTGGTTTGCAAAAAACATTTTTAACCCAAATAGGTGAAATTAGATCATCTCCCACGGAACACCAGACTGTATCTCACGGCACATTAGTATTAGTGTGGCACAGTGGTTGAAAAACACTGCTCTTTTATGGATTATCGGAGCTATTTTTTTTATGTTATTGGATTAATTGATGTGATGTCATAATTACTCATTTTGGTCTAATAATTATCGCACACCTCTTTTAAATACAGAGATAATAAAGAGAAGCAAAGCGATTGACACGGAAGACCAATTTTTTTTAAAGACCAGGAAGTGGTCAACAATTAAGAAGAGCGCTATGTCCCCGCTTGCTACTCCCGCCATCCCAAGCCCTGCCCACCAATCATGGTGGTGGAGTGGCGACAAGACAGAGATGAGCCGGGGACAACAACATAAAAACATATGGTGCTCTGTAAAAATAGTAAAGCGGAAAGCAAAGTAGACCTTTCAAGCCATAATGGACTGACTCATTTCTGTTAATTCTTTTCTCCGAAAGGACAAAATCACTGTATTTTTTTTCATAATGAGTCCGGACCTTAGCGTGAGGAAATTTTTTTGTTCTGGACCTATTCGAATTTAAGTACAATACCCCTGCCCAAGATGTTTTTTGTTCATCACAGACTTTGTTTACAATCTCAGTAGGAACTGAAAATCAATGTTGCATTTAAGGATAACTGAAGTTAATGTAATAGGTTTCCTAATTACCTTGAAGTTCTCTGGCACAGCACTGTTTTAGGTGTTGTTAGATGATAAATAATGATAAATGGGTTATACTTGTATAGCGCTTTTCTACCTTCAAGGTACTCAAAGCGCTTTGACAGTATTTCCACATTCACCCATTCACACACACATTCACACACTGATGGCGGGAGCTGCCATGCAAGGCGCTAACCAGCAGCCATCAGAGGCAAAGGGTGAAGTGTCTTGCCCAAGGACACAACGGACGTGACTAGGAAGGTAGAAGGTGGGAATTGAACCCCAGTAACCAGCAACACTCCGATTGCTGGCACAGCCACTCTACCAACTTCGCCACGCCGTCCAGTGTCCAGATCAGTGTTTTTCAACCACTGTGCTAGTGTGCCGTGAGATACAGTCTGGTGTGCCGTGAGAGAATATGTAATTTTAGGGGACGGCGTGGCGAAGTGGGTAGAGTGGCCGTGTCAGCAATCGGAGGGTTGCTGGTTACTGGGGTTCAATCCCCACCTTCTACCATCCTAGTCACGTCCATTGTGTCCTTGGGCAAGACACTTCACCCTTGCTCCTGATGGGTGCTGGTTAGCGCCTTGCATGGCAGCTCCCACCATCAGTGTGTGAATGTGTGTGTGTGAATGGGTGAATGTGGAAATACTGTCTAAGCGCTTTGAGTACCTTGAAGGTAGAAAAGCGCTATACAAGTATAACCCATTTACCTATTTGGGTTGAAAATATTTTTTGCAAACCAGTAATAATAATCTGCTAATGTGCCGTTGGTGAGTGTCAGCGCTGTCTAGAGCTCGGCAGAGTAACCATGTAATACTCTTCCATATCAGTAGGTGGCAGCAGGTATCTAATTGCTTTGTAGATGTCAGGAACATGGTTTGTCGTGATCACAATATGCAGACGACAGTGTGCAGGTAAAAAGGTGTCTAATGCTTAAACCAAAAATAAACAAGGCGAGTGTCGCTAGGAAAAAGCATTGAAAAAAACTCTTGTGGATGTACTACCAGTCTGTGGTTGCCAGTGTTCTGTTCTACATCGTAGTGTGCTGGGGGGGGGGGCAGTACATCTAAGAAGGACAGCTACAGACTGGAGAAACTGATCAGGCGGGCCGGCTCTACGATCGGAATAAAACTGGACTCACGGGTGACGGTGGCAGAGAAGAGGACTGTGGAAAAACTAGTGAGCATCCTGGATGATGCCAGTCAACCTCTGCATACTGTTATCAGTAGCCAGAGGAGCCTGTTGAGTGCTAGACTGCTTCATCCCAAGTGCAGGACTAATAGACTCAAAAACTATTTTGTCCCACACGCCAGCAGACTGTACAACTCCACTCTGGGGAGGACGGGGGTACTAGGATGACAATGGATGCAAAACAATAACATAAACCCCCATTATTATTTACTTTTTAAATTATATCTCAATTCTGTACACTGCTGCTGGAATTTAAATTTTGCGGCGGGAATTGTACAATTATCTGAAGCTTAGGGAAGGCTATGCAAAACGAAACTAATGCAAAGTAAACAAAAATGTCACATCCGTACATGACATGACAATCAACAATGTCCCCATAAAGAAGGATAGCGACAACTTAAATAGCCTTGATTGTGAAAACAAAGCAGGTGCGGGGAATAGCGCTCAAGGAAGACATGAAACTGCAACAGGAAAATACCAACAAAACAGTAAAAGCCCCCAAAATAGGAGCGCAAGACAAGAACTAAAACACTACACACAGGAAGACACCAAAAAACTCCAAATAAGTCATGGCGTGATATGACAGGTGGTGACAGTACACCTACTTTGAGGCAAGAGCTATAGCAGGGGTCGGCAACCCGCGGCTCCGGAGCCGCATGCGGCTCCTTGACCACTCTGATGCGGCTCAGCTACATACATGCCGACCCCCCCGATTTTCCCAGGAGATTTATGGATCTCAGTGTCTCTCATAGATTACTCCCAGGGAAAAAATAATCCTATTTACACTCTAATTACTAAATAAAGGGCGTGCCCTAATTGCACTGCAGTAATTGTCCTCTATAGCATTTACATACAGCGTGCCAGTCCAGCCACATGTTGCATGTTGTTATTACTTGCACACACAGGAGACAGCAAAGCATACTTACTCATCAGCCACACAGCTTACACTGACGGTAGCCGTATCAAACAACTTTAACATTGTTACGTTACAAATATGCGCCACACTGTGAACCCACACCAAAAAAGAATGAAAAACACATTTCTGGAGAACATCCCACCGTAACACAACATAAACACAACACAACCATTACCCAGAATCCCATGCAGCCCTAACTCTTCCGGTCTACATTATACACCCCCGCTACCACCAAATCCCCCCACACATCAACCCCCCCCCCCCCCTCTCCGTGCGTTGGTTGAGCGGAAGAGTTAGGGCTGCATGGGATTCTGGGTATTGGTACCGTCAGTGTAAGATGTGTGGCTGCTGAGGTAGTACGCCTTGCTGTCACTTACGTGAGCAAGCTGAAATTGCATTCTACGTGTGGTCGAGCAGGTACACTGTCAGGGCAGACTGTAGAGGGCGCCAAATGCAGTGTCATCACGCTCTGATATTCGGGAGTCTCCCAGGAAAAATGAGAGGGTTGGCAAGTATGACGCTATCAAGCGCCATTCATTCAAAACTCGCGGGCTGCACTAACATCAAATTTCCACATTAAAGTGCGTGCCGGTGCGTGTGTCGGAGACCCCTGGTTAACATAGCACAAAGCATTTAAGCTTTGTATGCGGTGTTTTTCATTTTAAATTTAAACATTTTTTTTGTGGCTCCCATTACTTTAATTTGTGAAACTTGCCAAAATGGCTCTTTGAGTGGTAAAGGTTGCCGACCCCTGAGCTATAGTGATGCATGCTTGGGTATGGTTTGAAGTCCATCCATCCATCCATCCATTTTCTACCGCTTGTCCCTTTTTGGGGTCGCGGGGGGTGCTGGAGCCTATCTCAGCTGCATTCGGCCGGAAGGCGGGGTACACTCTGGACAAGTTGCCACCTCATCACAGGGCCAACACAGATAGACAGACAACATTCACACTCACATTCACACACTAGGGCCAATTTAGTGTTGCCAATCAACCTATCCCCAGGTGCATGTCTTTGGCGGTGGGAGGAAGCCGGAGCACCCAGAGGGAACCCACGCAGTCACGGGGAGAACATGCAAACTCCACACAGAAATATCCCGAGCCCGGGATTGAACTCAGGATTACTCAGGACCTTCGCATTGTGAGGCACATGCACTAACCCCTCTGCCACCGTGCTGCCCTGGTTTGAAGTCATATCCAACAATTGCGAGAACAACTTTTTATTGTCAATATGGACTGCTGAGTTTCATTTTTTAATGTTTTCTGCTGGTGGTGTGCCTCGGAATTTTTTTCTATGAAAATTTTTTTTGTCTTTGCTCAAAAAAGGTTGAAAAACACTGTTAGATAACAATAGATATGATTGAAGTACAATAAAGTACAATTCTGCCACTCGTTAAAAAAACAAATATTTTAGAACATTAGGCGAAAAGTAGGTCCCTGTCAGAGTGACGCTAACAAGAGAGTGCAGGCGTTGGTGTCAGAGCCATGCACTGAACTGATGAGTCATTGTGTTGATGTACAGTATGTGTGCGTTTGCTTGTGATGCATCACACAGCTACAGTGTAGTTGCCAGAGTCACTGCGGTCTGGCTTTTTGCCTGACACCTCCACTTAAGAGACCAGAGGTGTTGAAGGCTCAACCCGGGGGATGCCATGTGCTAAATTCTCACCTGCTTCCAAGTGAGAATTACCACTTCCGTGAGTCACCCACTGTAACCGGCTGCTACCTTGTTTTACGACCGCGGCGTGCAGACAAGTGAAAAGTTTCTCATATTTGCTCTAGGGCTGGGCGATATGGCCGTTTATTATTGGGGCGGCATAGCTTGGTTGGTAGAGTGGCAGTACCATCAACTTGAGGGTTCCAGGTTCGATTCCCGCTTCCGCCATCCTAGTCACTGCCGTTGTGTCCTTGGGCAAGACACTTTACCCACCTGCTCCCAGTGCCACTCTCACTGGTTTAAATGTAACCTAGATATTGGGTTTCACTATGTAAAGCGGTTTGAGTCACTAGTGAAAAACGCTATATAAATATAATTCACTTCACTTCACTAATATCTCGATATTTTTAGCCCATGTCACGATACTCGATATATATCTCAATATTTTGCCGTAGCCTTGAATTAACACTTAATGCATATAATCACACCAGTATGATGATTCTGTGTGTCTACATTAAAACATTCTTCTTCATACTGTATTAATATATGCTCATTTTGAACTTTTGTGCAGAGAGGGAAATCACAACTAAGTCAATTTACCAAAACTGTATTTATTAAACAGTTATTAAGCAGTGGCATAAACATTCATGTCATTTCAAAACAGAAAGTGCAAGATTGTCAGACATTTTAAAACAAGTTATTCACTTTTGTGCATGATGTCACTAAGATGACATCAAAACAACACTAAATTAAAGTGCACTTTTTGTACAGAACGCCACTACAATAGTTTAAAACTAATAAAGTGCACTTTGTGCATGATGTCACACAAGATATTTCAAAAACTGTAAAATAAAAAATTAGCTGCATAATAGGAAATCAAATTGTGTATGTGGTAGGTTACTGCGGACGTTATCTCGTGTTTTTGACTATTTTTGTCATGCAGTGTTGATGTGGAAATGGAAGACGCCAGGCTCAATTGGGTCAGTGCTGGTTGCTTCCACATTTTGTGGGTGTGGCAGCGGCCGGAGATGTTGACATGCGGGGTTTCAAGCACTCCTATTCTCTAGCGGGTGACTTTTCAAATGATGCTACAAATTAGTAGTGCTGCTACTTTTTGTAGCAACGCTTTTGCCGCATACTTGACATATTACGGTTGTCTGTTCAACATCTTCCCGCTTGAAGCCAAACCACCGCCAGTCGATGGACGCCGTGCTGTTTTTCTTGGGAATTAATTCTTCTTCCTCCATTTGTTACCAGATTCGCATCTTTCTCTCGTATTACCAATCGCACCGCTCCGCTTGCACCACCTGCCACCGCTAACGTTACCCATGCCGCTACCTCTCTGCTCCACGAGGGCGTATGCGTGACAGTATGTGACGTATGTAAGAAGGTGCGCTTGTTTTATCTCTCTGTGAGAAGGAAAGACAAGAAAGAGTGAGAAGCCTGTAGTGTAATGCCTGCAGCTAAAAGCAACTGCATGAGAACGTATACTCGAATACTCATGAAATAGTCATTTTCTACATCGCGCAGAGACAAACCGAGTATATTCTATATATCGCCCAGCCCTAAATTGCTCTTTAAAACTGCTGTTTGCTTGTCTTCTCAGGTGTTCCTGCAGGTCTTTGGAGTGATTTTAGTGTCCTCCATAATCATCCCCTGGATCCTCATCCCATTTGTCCCTCTCTTCTCCGTTATCCTGTGTCTGCGGCGCTACTTCCTCCAGACCTCCAGGGACATCAAGCGCCTGGAGGCTACCAGTAAATTTTTTTTTGTGTGGGGGCGTAGGCATGTCCATTGGTAGCTGTAGACAAAAGGCGCACCACAGGAATGCTAATAGACCATTGAGAGGCTCCATGGTCATTAGCATAAAGGCTAAAGGTGGCGCTGGCCTATGACTCGGCCACACGCAATTTCCTCAAGAGACTGGAGTTCATGACATCACGTACAATGGGGAAAATGCCAAGTGGGCATGACTAGGTTTTCAGTTCACCTATTTTGAATGTGAGCCCAAAGGCCTAAGATGCACACTAGCCAATAGGTTCTGTCATCTTCAAGAATAAAGGTTCTGTTAAAACCCTCAGCGGAAACATTTAGGCTTTGTGAGCCTGACAAATGGAAACAAAAGAGCGTTGAATTGCAACATTTCCATAAAACGGTTTAATATAGAAGTTGTGATTATTACAAGCTAACATTTTGTCTTTGCTTGGCTGAGCTCTATAGAAACACTCCAACATTGAATAGTCTGTTCAGTATTTAAATGAAGGTGCAGCGGGGTGGCAGTGCAGACGGAGCATTTTCTAATTTGTTTGAATAGCTAACTGAGCGTATTTGTTTATTCCCCCCGCAGCTCGGAGTCCCGTCTTCTCCCACCTTTCTTCTTCTCTTCAAGGCCTCAGCACCATACGAGCATTTAAGGTTCAGGAATGGTTTCAGCAGATGTTCGATGACTATCAAGACCTTCACTCAGGTCAGGAGACCTTGATATCGCTCCACTATTAAGTCTGATGTAAAATTTTATTGGCTACACAAGCACAATTGAATAAGATCCAATACCATGACTATCAAAATACAGGATAGTAAAGCTCAGTTTTTATTGACACCAAGGTTTTCCCCAGCTTGCCAATATACTTGTGGCGGTGGCCACCATATAATTTGCATAATCTATGATGATGCATATATTTTCTTTAAAAAATACTAAAGAAAATGTACATACATTTAAAAACAAATATGTGTTATTAGTAATTAACATATATTTTTTCTGAAATTATTTTGCTAAATTTTTCAATTGTTGCTGCATAGTGTAGAATGTAACACAGACAGTATACCAGCGGTGGCTGCTGGTCTTTCAAGTTAGGGAAGCTCATTTTCATCTACTCTCTACACACGAATACAGTTTCTAATGACAGATAAAAGGTGCTAGATTTTAAAAATAAAACGTCGCTTACAGGATTGTAAAATTCTCCATATCAACACGTAACAATGGAATGAAACTTGAAAAATGCTCTGGCAGTGGTATTATATTTCAAGATCGCTGATTCGCTCATTTTGCTGTCAATCAAAAAGGGATTCAGCCTCAGACAGATCATCCAATTAATAATAATAATAATAAAAATTGAATTTATTTGTAAAAGCACTTTACATTGAACAACCAACCTCAAAGTGCTACAGTGCATTTAAAAAACAGCAATGCTAGAACCACAAATAGCTGCTCCCAACAAGTAAAATAAATAGTAAAAAAAAAACAACTAGAATAGCCTAATAGCTAGAACTAGCACACATAAATCTAAAAAAAAGGCTTTTTTAAAAGGGTTTTCAAGCCTTTTTTAAAAGCATCCACAGTCTGGTGCCCTCAGGTGGTCAGGGAGAGTGTTCCACAGACTGGGAGGGGCGGAGCAGAAAGCCCGGTCTCCCATAGTTCGGAGCTTTGTCCTTGGAGGTTGGAGGAAAAATATTATAAATAATTATAATGCGGACCGAGCTCACTTTCCGTTAACTTCTATAGACGCTCGGCGTCCGTTGACTCCCAAAGCTGAGCATTTATCAATGAATGTCTAGTTTGGCTGCAGTGGAACAACTCCCTTATGTTTCCCCATTGAAGTCAATGAACGCTCAACTTCAACACTGTTGAAAGCACTGTGACGTTACCACAACCAATGAGAAGAAAATTGCGTTAGCTGTCACAAAAGTAGCTGATTCTGAACAAAAGTTGAACGCATTCTAGCGCATATTTGTAGTAAATGAAATGTAAACACAAAATTATGTATTTGACCAGTTATTTTTTTGAGGCTTTTGACAAAGGTGAGGCCTTTTCTGCAAAGGACAGACCTTGAAAAAGCCATTCATGCTCTCATCGTCTCTAGACTGGACTACTGCAATTCTCTCTATAGTGGACTAAATCAGTCACTCCTCCGCAAGCTCCAGTTAGTACAAAATGCAGCTGCTCGCCTCCTCACTCATGCTCCAAAACATGCCCATATTACCCCTGTTCTCTTTGCTCTCCATTGACTCACAGTATGTTTTAGAATACATTTTAAAATCCTTTTTGATTTTAAGGCCATCAATGGTCTGGCCTCAGCATACATGGCTGATATTTTAACTGTTCGCCGCCCACCAAGGAATCTGCGCTCACCTTTACACACATCTTTGGAAGTATCAAGGACTCGAATTAAAAAATGGGGTGATCGTTCTTTTTCTGCATCTGCACCCGAGGTATGGAACTCCCTTCCACCTGAGTTGGGAGCCATCAGAGAGCTAGAAGCTTTTAAATCTCAACTAAAAACATCCATCCATCCATTTTCTACAGCTTATTCCCTTCGGGGTCGCGGGGGGCGCTGGAGCCTATCTCAGCTACAATCGGGCGGGAGGCGGGGTACACCCTGGACAAGTCGCCATCTCTTTGCAGAAAACATATTTGTTTATTTAACACTGCTTCATTTTCTATGCCCCATTCAGTTAATGATAACTACTGGTTCAATGTTAGGCTTAGGTTTTAGCAGATTTTCAGTATTTTTCCTACATACAGCATTTGGTGACCTCAAACAACACGGCTATGGATTGATTCCCACTGGTTTTCGCCTTTTGAAGGGTACTGGAAAAACTGGAAAATTGATCTTGAAAGTCCTTAAAAAGTGCTTGAATTTGGCCATGGGAAAAGTGTACGCGAACCCTGTGTGTCCTATCAGGTTTGCACCTGTTTTAGTATACGCAAACCTTTAGTAAATCAGGTCCGAAATCTTCATTGTGAATAGCAGTTAGCAAAATGCAGAATCTTAATACCTTCATGACAATATTGTTACAGCTCTTGTATTTGACTCATTGTCATGTGTTTTCTAACAGAGGCTTGGATCCTGTTCCTGACCACCTCGCGCTGGTTAGCTATACGCCTCGACGGGATCTGTTCTATTTTCGTGGCAGTTACTGCTTTCGGATGTCTCTACTTCAGGGAAGGTACTGTACGGGCCTCTTATGGTAATGTGACACATTTTGACACAACGTTGGGTAGTCTGATCATGTGTTCCTTCATTGCAGTATTGGACCCTGGTGCAGTGGGCCTGGCTCTGTCCTATGCGGTGACACTGACCGGCATGTTTCAGTGGGGCGTTAGACAGAGTGCGGAGATTGAGAATATGGTGCGGAAACTTTTAAATGGAATCTTATATGAACAAAAGTATCACTTAGATAAACATTGAAAGACAAGTCTTTTAAATCAGTGTTTTTCAACCACTGTGCCGTGGCACACTAGTGTGTCGTGACATACAGTCTGGTGTGCCGTGGGAGATGATCTAATTTCACCTATTTGGGTTAAAAATATTTTTTGCAAACCAGTAATTATAGTCTGCAAATGATTTGTTGTTGTTCAGTGTCTGTACTGTCTAGAGCTCGGCAGAGTAACCGTGTAAAACTCTTCCATATCAGTAGGTGGCAGCCGGTAGCTAATTGCTTTGTAGATGTCAGAAACAGCGGGAGGCAGTGTGCAGGTAAAAATGTAACTAATGCTTAAACCAAAAATAAACAAAAGGTGAGTGGCCTTAAGAAAAGGCATTGAAGCTTAGGGAAGGCTATGCAGAATGAAACTAAAACTGAACTGGCTCCAAAGTAAACAAAAACAGAATGCTGGACGACAGCAAAGACTTACTGTGGAGCAAAGACGCCGTCCACAATGTACATCCGAACATTACATGACAATCAACAATGTCCCCACAAAGAAGGATAAAAACAACTGAAATATTCTTGATTGCTAAAACAAAGTATATGCGGGAAAATATCGCTCAAAGGAAGACATGAAACTGCTACAGGAAAATACCAAAAAAAGAGGAAAATCCACCAAAATAGGAGCGCAAGACAAGAACTAAAACACTACACACAGGAAACCAGCAAAAAACTCCAAATAAGTCATGACGTGATGTGACATGTCGTGACAGTACACCTACTTTGAGACAAGAGCTATAGTGATGCATGGTTGGTTATGGTTTAAAGTCATATCCAACAATTGCGACAACGACTTTACTGTCAACTGAGTTTCGTTTTTTAATGATTTCTGCTGGTGGTGTGCCTCCGGATTTTTTCAACGCAAAAAATGTGCCTTGGCTCAAAAAAGGTTGAAAAACACTGCTTTAAATAGTAAATGCTGTGTAGCCGTGGGTGTTTATTTACCTAAGTAAGTGAAGTTAAATTGAAAGCAGGCATTAAGTGGAGAGAGGCTGTTATTTCAGAAATTTGAAAATGCATTATTAAGAGTACAAACACATTTTTTAAGTTGAATCATGGGTTGGAGGGTATGAGAAGGTGGCAAGGAAAACATCACTCTCCTAGAACAAATGGTCATTCAGTAATGTACACAGTTCAATACTGCACAACAACACAACAGAGAAGAACAGAACACATTTTGTAATAGCAGTAACACTGCTCAGCCAGCATTACTACCGCGGATGCGTTCTAGGCCTAGACCACAGGTGTAAAACTCAAGGCCTGGGGGCCAGATCTGGCCCGTATGTGGCCAGCGAAAGCCTGGAAAAATGTGTGTTAATAAAATACTTCTTTTTTTTTTACTAAATGCAAATAATTATTTCGGTTTTGACAGGAAAAAATGTGTATCTTCTAAACGTTATTATCTAATCATGCCAAATATTACATTATTATGTAGTGTATTACAAAAATATGTTAGTAAAAATGAAAAAAATCAGGTGCATAGGCAATGTTGTAATAATATGAGATGATTACTGGTACACATTTATATCAATGCTGTCAAATGATATATATATATATTGTTTTAATCAGATCAATTTGAATTTTGATTAATCACAGGTTATTGCCCGTATTCATAATTTTAATACATTTGAAAAAAGTGGCCCTCTGAAGGCAGCCATTACTGCGATGTGGCCCTCAATGAAAACCAGTTGGACACTGCTGGCCTAGACGATATTATTGTCAGCATTATTTTGAGACCAAATTAATAAGCATTAATGTAATCATATGTAATAATAACAATGCTAACACTTTAGTATGGGGAACACATGCACAATTAATTAGTTGCTTATTAACATGCAAATTAGTAACATATTGGCTCTTAATTAGTCATTTTTAAGTACTTATTAATGCATTATTTTGCATGGCGTTATTATACAACCAGTAAGCCATTAACTAAGAGACTTCCCTCTATAACCTCAGAATTATTGCTTATTAGTAACCCTGACCCTAACCCTAACCCTTATATGTTCCCATAGTGTCCAAATAACTCTAAATTAAGTCTGTGTTACTTTAATAAGCAACTAATTAATGGTGAATATGTTCCCCATACTAAAGTGTTACCATAATAATAATAATACAAGTATTCCTTTCTAACACAATAAACTCTGATTTGAACTATGTTTTATGATTGTAATTGGAATGTAAAGAATGTTTACTTATCCTGAATAAATAAACAAACATAAATATGAAATAATTACTTTTTAACATTTTGAAATGCAGTTTTTTGCCCAGTTGAAAAAACTGGGTCTGTTTTTTGGGGGGTTTTTTGCTATCACTTTCCAACAAATTGGCGTACTGGCTCGTTCGTCCGTGTTGATGGACTCATCTTGGTCACTCGTTTAAAACCAACATATTCCCACACCATATGTATGGCTTTGCAATAAAAACATATTTTTTTGTGCTTCTCACTAGCGAACCGCGACTAGGGAGACTCTCTCTGTATCCTGAGTGTGTTAGGTAGCGGTCCCACCTCTACCCACAGAGACAATTATTATGGATAACTGACAAGAGGATTGTATTTAATTCTGCTACTGAATAAACACACACAGTGAAACATCTCGTACCCTGTTTGAAAGCGAGAGACGAAGACAACAAACTCATGGACATAGCATCGTATCGAATAAGTTTATTTAATCTTTTATTTGATTAAATTATTTATCAGCCCAGTCCTAATAAGTACTAAAAACAGTATGACAATTGTAACAGACATTTTTTTACACCTTTTTGTAGACCACACATCTGAAGACTAAAGGAGATTTGGCGGTGTATATTGAAGCATAAACGTCGTTAGATACCTTTTACTATTCTATGAAGACTTTTCTGACAGTTTTGGATGCCTGTGGGTTTTTCTTGGATTAATCTCTGTTCCAGTTCATTAAAGAATTTTTGCGGACTGAAGGTCAACCAATTTAACGAAGAACCTGCCCCAACAGTCAATCAGTACCATTTGTGCTTTGCGTTTGTAGATGACATCCGTAGAGAGACTTGTGGAGTACACAGAGCTAAAGAGTGAAGCAGCTTGGGAGACCGACACAATGCCACCCCCTGATTGGCCCACCACAGGCTTCATCACTTTTGACTCGGTCAACTTCTCCTACAGTGCCAATGATCCATTGGTCCTCAAGAACCTGACTCTCGTCTTCACATCCAGAGAAAAGGTCGTCAGTATAGCCAAGCACGCACACACACAAGCACACACACACACACACTAAGAAATAGGTCCACAGTAGTGTTGTCCCGATACCAATATTTTGGTACCGGTACTTTTCGATACTTTAGTAAATAAAGGGGACCACAAAAACTTGCATTATTGGCTTTATTTTAACAAAAAATCTTACGGTACATTAAACATATGTTTATTATTGCAAGTCCGTCCTTCAATAAAATAGTGAACATACAAGACAAGACAACAAAGGCTCCTAATTTAGTCTGCTGACATATGCAGTAACATATTGTGTCATCTATCATTCTATTTTGTCAACATTATTAAGGACAAGTGGTAGAAAATGAATTATTAATCTACTTGTTCATTTACTGTTAATATCTGCTTACTTGTTCTATCTACACTTCTGTTAATGTAACAACAATTTATTCTTCTGTTTGGATTATTTACATTAGTTTTGGATGATACCACAAATTTGGGTACTAATCCGATACCAAGTCGTTACAGGAGTCTGAGTTTATAAACATAATATATATTTTTTTAAATGAACGAAGATGTTGTGATGCTAAAAAATATAGACATAATCACAGTAGTATCGACTAGATATGCTCCTGTACTTGGTATAATTACAGTGGATGTTAAGTGTAGATCCACCAATGGCGTTTGTTTACATGTTGACGCTGGTGAGCTACGGTGTGTAGTGAAGCATGTTTAGCTATTCCTCGTCCTGCAGGGATGATACTTGTAAGAAACGTACTTTATTTGTCGCCATGGAGGCGAGGATTAGTGATTTAGAAGTAGCTAAAACACTGCCGACTGGGGATGGACTTTAGCCGCTAGCTAGGTAGCTTTGTCTTAAAGCACCTCTTACGGTGGACGTTTCAGTGTTATAACTTCACCTTTATCGTTAGTTTTTAGGCCAAAATGCGTCCGTTCTTCCTTTTCTGTCTACACACTGTGTCTGCTTGTAAGTACAGCGTGATTGTGCGCCGCCAAACATGCTCGTCTGCTCGTAAACCAGCAATGACACGACGTGACAACGACGGGGGCAGTACTTTTCAGAGGCGGTATCGTACAGAATATGATTCATTAGTATCGCGGTACTATACTAATACTGGTATACCGTACAACCCTAGTCCACAGTGTTAGGTTCCTCATAAAAATTCATATTCCCTGTATCAATCAGTGTGATCTTCCTCATACGGGTACCCACTAGTGTGCACGGGCCATGACTTCGGTTGATATGCAGCCGGAATGTGCAGCATTGTTACGCGGCATTCTTTCCCAATCAATTATTAAAGGACAGCATATTGTGCCGCTGATTCTCCAGCACTATACCATTTGTGATTCATGGAATACATATCTTGTAATTAAGACTGTTCAAGTGGATCCGTTCGGTCTCAATTTGCATTTTGAGCTACCTGACAATGACAACTGTTTATTCACTACGAGAGAGTGGGAAGGCACACGGAGAGAAGCAGATGGAGATGGTCGAGGATGATTGGGATTGTGTTTAATGCAAGGGGGTGTGTTTTTGCATGGCTATGCTTGGCCAGGGTGGGCTGATTTCACAATGAATAGGTTGATAAGTGTCGAGCTTCAGGCTGGCAGGATGGGATGAGGGGGAGGGAAGCTGTGCCGTACGTCATGGGGGTTAGCAAGGTTATATTGACAAGCCATGGCATCACAGGCATTTACAGCATCCCACACTCAAGTCACAAACTGTTTATAAGCTGATTTGCCGAGGCGCACAACTCGCCTTTGCTCAAATGTGACACGAGCGGACCCATTTTTGCACCAAACGGGATTACTTGGTCAATGGTTAGCCACAATGTCAATGAAAGAGTTACCGTCTATTATAGATATCCTGCATTGTTGGAAAACACATGCTCCACCACAACACCACCACAAGGGGATTTCCAAGTAATGCGTCGAGACAATCTCCTCCCTGTATGTCCAATAATACTCTTTTAACACCACATGGTTACACATGATATTTACATAGATAACCAACCACGATCACACGATAGTGAAATATCGTGATTTGTTTAGATTTTAAACTACTTTTCCAGTAAAAAATTAATATCATCCGTTAAATGGTAAAAACTGTGGTCGTTATAAAATCCTTTGTACCCTTTCAGTGGCCTAGTGGTTAGAGCAGGGTTCCCCAAACTTTTTGACTGCGGGGCTGCATTTGGTTAAAACAATTTGGCTGGGGGCCGCGCTATATGGGTGTATATGTGTGTGTGTGTGTGTGTATATGTATATTATATATATGTGTGTGTGTGTATATATATGTATATGTATATATATATATGTGTATGTGTATATATGTGTGTGTATATATGTATATGTATATATATACTGTATGTATATGTGTATATATGTGTGTGTATATATGTATAAATATGTGTATGTGTATATTTGTGTGTGTATATATGTATATATATATATGTAAATGTGTATGTATGTATATGTGTATATATGTGTGGGGCGGTATAGCTCTGTTGGTAGAGTGGCCGTGCCAGCAACTTGAGGGTTCCAGGTTCGATGCCCGCTTCCGCCATCCTTGTCACTGCCGTTGTGTCCTTGGGCAAGACACTTTACCCACCTGCTCCCAGTGACACCCACACTGGTTTAAATGTAACTTAGATATTGGGTTTCACTTTGTAAAAGTGCTTTGGGTCACTAGAGAAAAGCGCTATATAAATATAATTCACTTTATATGTATGTATACAAACATATTTTCCTCGCGCACTTATTGACTTAAAGAGCGCACTTGCTGCATGTCACGTTATCGATGGTAAAATGCATTTTTAGACAATATGATTTGCCTGAGTGGCTAGGATACGGTAGAAAATGGACTAGTAAGGACAGATTTAAAAAAAAACAATAATACAATTTTTTATTTTATTTTATTTTTTACTTGGGACTTCCCGCGGGCCGGATTTTGGACGCTGGGGGGCCGTATCCGGCCCGCGGGCCGTAGTTTGGGGACCAGAGTGTCCGCCCTGAGATCGGTAGGTTGTGAGTTCAAACCCCGGCCGAGTCATACCAAAGACTATAAAAATGAGACCCATTAACTCCGTCTTTTTTGTTGAGCGGGCCAATCCAATTTCATACTGGCCCATGTTGACAATGTTGACAAAACAGTCCTGTGTAAAATGTCATAGGCAAATAAACTCAAGTTTTTATTTGTCCCGGAAGTCTCGGCTCAGCAGAGAGTTAGAAGGCTGGCCACGGGGAAGCCCACATAAGTACGTCCGTCAATCTGTGACATCACAAATGGCACAGTGGTAATAAAAGACTGCGACACACAGTGGTCGGAGGCATCCAAAACTGCGTGCAAGCTCACACCCAAATACATGAACCTTACAATTTGATGGTTTTGTGCAGCTGAGATAGGCTCCAGCACCCCTCGCGATCCCGAAAGTGACAAGCGGTAGAAAATGGATGGATAGGTATTGTTTAACACAGAGGGTCCCCAACCTTTTTTTCACCACAAACTAGTTTAACGTAGGCATTATTTTCATGGACCGGCTTTCCATGTGTGGCACATAAATACAACAAAAATAAGTGCATTAAAATTTATTTTCACTATAACGCTGAATTAGTGGAAGCCCTGGGCTTGTTTTTTTGCAAGATCCCTGGCAAGTTGATGGTACTATATACCCTCAACCTGTAGATGGAAATCAGCCTTTGGCTACAATCTATCACATTTATATTTTATAAATTCATTGTGCATTGTATCATTTATATTTTATAAATTCATTATTGTGCACTGTATCATGTCACAAAGTTCTAACAAATATAACGAATGACGACTTCCTATGAGGAGTTTTAACTCTTTTCAGTTAGTCTCCTTCTTTTGCTGTTCTGTCACACCAGCTGTCCGATGACATGGCCCCTCAGAGACATGACACTTCAACAAAAAGCCAAGTGATGAATAGTCAAAAAGGGAGCATGGCAGCAATTTGTCTTTTTCCCCAGGATTTATGTAGTGTATGACTTAGTTTTTCATTTGTCCCCTGTAGGTGGGCATTGTGGGACGAACTGGCGCTGGTAAGAGCTCTCTGATATCGGCCTTGTTCCGCCTGGCTGAACCCGAGGGCAGGATAGTGATTGATGGTTTCCAGACGTCTGATGTTGGTCTGCATACTCTTCGCCAGAGGATGTCCATCATACCGCAGGTCAGTCCTCTATTTATCACGACTAACTTCTATCACTAGTCAACATACAGAAATCATGAGCTGTGCCTATACAGTATGTCAAGAAATGCACGCTTATAGAAGGATCGGGTAACACAATTCAATGCACAATATACTGTAGTTGGGAGCACAATTAGAGCATAATTGATCAGTCGGAAATATTCATTGGGCTCCCTTTACTGTTGCAGAGCAGTGGTCATTATAAAACACAAAACACATCTGTTTTATCATCATTTTATTAAAAAAATAAATTCAGAAGGGGTGTCAAATTAAATTGATTTCAAATGAATCGCAATTCTAATTTGTAACGATTCTTAATCGGTAAAAAAAAATGTATTCTGTCCTGTCCAGCCACTCAGGCAAATCATATTGTTGATGTAAGGTGCCAATATTTGCTGTACAGATTTAGTTGAGAAAAGAGAAGTGTGGGATAATTCTCTTGTTGGGATGTTGTGGCTTGTGCAGCCCTTTGAGGCATTTGTGATTAAGGGCTATGTAAGTAAACTTTGATTGAGTGATTGATTGTTTGTTGCTTATTTGTATTTGACTTTTTAATTGTTTAAGTATAATTTTTTTTAAACAAAACCAGTTTTCTTTGAAGTAATATAGATTCATCATAGGTGTTTATATATGTTATAGAGGAATGTAGTTCATCATAGAACTGGCACTAGTGTTGTCCCGATACCAATATTTTGGTACCGGTACCTGTACCAAAATTATTTCGATACTTTTCAGTACTTTTCTAAATAAAGGGCACCACAAAAAATGCATTATTGGCTTTATTTTAACCAAAAAATATTACGGTACATTAAACATGTTTCTTATTGCAGGAGGGTGGGGGGGAAGGTGTGGCGGACCGGTACCTTTCAGAGGCGGTATAGTACCGCATATGATTCATTAGTATCATGGTACTATACTAAGACCGGTATACCGTACACCCCTGTTATTAAAAAAAGTAGAGATGACCGATAAATGCTTTAAAATGTAATATCGGAAATTATCGGTATCGGTTCGGAAATTATCGGTATCGGTTTCAAAAAGTACAATTTATGACTTTTTAAAACGCCGCTGTACGTAGTGGTACACGGATGTAGGAAGAAGTACAGAGTGCCCATCCATCCATCCATTTTCTACCGCTTATTCCCTTGGGGTCGCGGGGGGCGCTGGAGCCTATCTCAGCTACAATCGGGCGGAAGGCGGGGTACACCCTGGACAAGTCGCTACCTCATCGCAGGGCCAACACAGATAGACAGACAACATTCACACTCACATTCACACACTAGGGCCACATTAGTGTTGCCCAATAAACCTTAAAGGCACTGCCTTTGCGTGCCGGTCCAATCACATAATATCTACGGCTTTTCACACACACAAGTGATTGCAAGGCATACTTGGTCAACAGCCATACAGGTCACACTGAGGGTAGCCGTATAAACAACTTTAACACTGTTACAAATATGCGCCACACTGTGAACCCACACCAAACAAGAATGACAAACACATTTCAGGAGAACATTCGCACCGTAACACAACATAAACACAACAGAACAAATACCCAGAACCCCTTGCAGCACTAACTCTTCCGGGACACTACAATATACACCCCCCGCAACCCCCTACCCCCCCACATCATTTATTTTGGAAAACCTTGTTACATTGTTTAATGCATCCAGCGGGGCATCACAACAAAATTAGGCATAATAATGTGTTAATTCCACGACTGTATATATCGGTATCGGTTGATATCGGAATCGGTAATTAAGTGTTGGACAATATCGGAATATCGAATATCGGCAAAAAAGCCATTATCGGACATCTCTAAAAAAAGTATTGATTTTGAATCGAGAATCCATTCTGAATCGTGCTGTTAGCCCCAAGAATCTAATCAAATCAAATCGTGTGGTGCCCAAAGATTCACAGCCCTAAAATGTAGTGTCCGGCAAAAAGTCTCTTTACTAACACTTGTGAATGTCATTGAAATCCATTTACTTCACTTATTATTATAACCGCCCTGATGGGATTTGGGATGTTAAGAGTTATGTTTAGTACAAATGTTTGTGAAGCTGTGACGCGTCAGGATGGCCTTAAACATCTGTTTGTGTGTTTATGTGTGCATGCTCGGGGGAGCGTGACAGCTGACAGTTTGATATTAACTTTCAAAAATAGATAAGACGTTACATTATATCTGTATTTTGTATTAAATAGTCACGTACTTGCACTGCACTGAAAGTCCATCAGTACCAGGATGTCCAACCAATGCAGATACACGCGCGGTCAACAATTTGCATTTTGATTGTATTATGGTCTTTTTATTCTCATCTCATTTATGTTTGCAGTTGTCTCAGTTGAAGCAATTAGAATAGATTTAATAGTTTCCTGGAAGTTTAAAAACATTTTTTTTTTATTGCGTGCGGTGTTCATTGCAACCAAACGTCAAGTGCGAAATAGGGTTTTACGGTATACCGGTATTAGTATAGTACCGCGATAGTAATGAATCATATTCGGTACTATACCGCCTCTGAAAAGTACCAGTACGCCACCTCCCCGCGCCCCCATTGTCGTCACGTCGTGTCTTGCAGGTTTACGAGCAGACGAGCATGTTCGGCAGCGCACAATCACAGAGTACTTACAAGCAGACACAGTGTGTAGACAGAAAAGGGAGAACGGGCGCATTTTGGCTTAAAAACTAACGATAAAGGTGAAGTTCACTGAAACGCCCTCAGGAAGAGATGCTTTAAGACATGGCTAGCTAACTAGCAGCTAAAGTCCAGCCCCAGTCGGCAGTGTTTTAGCTACTTCTAAATCACTAATCATCGCCTCCATGGCGACAAATAAGTTTCTTACAAGTATCATCCCTGCAGAACGAGGAATAGCTAAACATGCTTCACTACACACCGTAGCTCACCGGCATCAACATGTAAACAAACACTATTGGTGGATCTACACCTGACATCCACTAATAATACCAAGTACAGGATACAATATTTTTTGACATCACAACATCTTCTTTCGTTTTTTTAAAATGTATATTATGTTCATAAACTCAGGAAATATGTCCCTGGACACATGAGGACTTTGAATATGACCAATGTATGATCCTGTAACGACTTGGTATCGGATTGATACCCAAATTTGTGGTATCCAAAACTAATGTAAAGCATCCAAACAACAGAAGAATAAGTGATTATTACATTTTAACAGAAGTGTAGATAGAACATGTTAAAAGAGAAAGTAAGCAGATATTAACAGTAAATGAACAAGTAGATTAATAATTCATTTTCTACCACTTGTTCTTGATAATTTTGTCAAACCAATAAAATGACACAATATGTTACTGCATATGTCAGCAGCTAAATTAGGAGCTTTCGTTTGCTTACTTACTAACAAAAGACAAGTTGTCTTGTATGTTCACTATTTTATTTAAGGACAAACTTGCAATAAGAAACATGTTTAATATACACTAAGATTTTTTGTTCAAATAAAGCCAATAATGCCATTTTTTGTGGTGCCCTAAAGTACCGGTACCAAAATATTGGTATCGGGATAACACAAGTGCGATATAATGTTTACTCTTCTCGGTGCGCTGGACTTACTCCAGCCTCAGAGGCGCGTAAGAACAAAACTACTTAAGTCGATAGGAAAATAATGCAGAAGGCCAGTTTTGATAAGGAATGGCCATATTGAAGTGTTGCTCCACCCAGAGTGCACATCTTGGATGAAGACGCAGTGACAGACTTAAGTCGAGGGGGAGAATGCCGAGCAGCCAGAATCCATGGATGGAAGAATTGGGCCTGATATGAATGTTGTGACTCTTGTACAGTACATCTTTCGTACTGGGCTCTAAGCTCTGTAGTTTTTTGTGCACTCCAGTCTTCCGTAGATGCTTCTCCAAGGATTTGTTTACGGTTTAAGTTTCTTTCAAACATGCATACAGTTACAACATGACACATCACAATTTCCAGTTTTTCTTTTCAACATGGAAGAAGCAGAGCTTTTTTAATCCTACCCCTTTTCCATTTCATAGAAATTACTAACACATTTATTCACTTCCTGTTCTTAATTTGTACACAATTTACTCCACAAATAATACAATTCTAAAGAATAATACATAAATTAATAGTCAAGTAAGTTGTAATTCACATAGTGAGATGAATAAGATTATCTCATTTTCATTAAGTTCAAAATGTTTACCATGATTAGTGCTGCAAGGGGTTCTGGGTATTTGTTCTGTTGTGTTACGGTGCGGATGTTCTCCCGAAATGTGTTTGTCATTCTTGTTTGGTGTGGGTTTACAGTGTGGCGCATATTTGTAACAGTGTTAAAGTTGTTTATACGGTCACCCTCAGTGTGACCTGTATGGCTGTTGACCAAGTATGCTTTGCATTCACTTGTGTGTGTGAAAAGCCGTAGATATTATGTGACTGGGCCGGCACGCAAAGGCAGTGCCTTTAAGGTTTATTGGCGCTCTGTACTTCTCCCTTCGTCCGTGTACACAGCGGCGTTTTAAAAAGTTATATATTTTACTTTTTGAAACCGATACCGATAATTTCCGATATTACATTTCAAAGCATTTATCGCCGATAATATCGGCAGTCCGATATTATCGGACATCTCTTGTCTTAACCTAAATGTTGAATCCTAACATAATTGTTAAAACTAAACCTAAATGTTAAATCAAAGTCTACATCTGGATTTAACATATATGTTTAGATTTAACATTTAGATATAATATTAAGAGTCAACATTTCATTTAAACTTAAATGTGATGAAAATTAGCTAAATCTAAGAAAAGTGAGTTAAATCTGAGAAATAAATCTGCTAGAAAAGTGTGACTCAACTTTTACATTTGGCACCCCATAGGTTTAGGAGAATTAAAACCATTATTTTTCTCAAGCTGTAGTTCCGCACACTGAACACCTTGGTAATATCGGTCCCTGTATCGGGAGGTGAATTAGAGCCCCACCGAAAAGAAGACTCATATTTTTTGACAAGTGAACACACCATTCAAATCCTTTTCAAACTGTTCCTCTCAGGTCAAATTATGACATATTGTTGGGTTGTTATATTCAAACCATATAATACCCCAAAACGTCACCCTCTCACTTTGGCTGAGTTATTCACCTTGCATTAAAAACAAGTGCAGATAATTACACTTGTCACTCAGCGGATTTCTCAAAGTGAGGCAAACGGACGCCCTGAGACAGTTTAACTTTATTTCCGCTTGTTGAAACAGATACGGCATTAGGAAGATGCCAGCCCGCGGGTGAGTGTCAGCAGAGTGTATGGAGGGAGGGGGAGGAAGAGACTCCCACGGCCCGCACTGCGAAGAGAGCATCTTCCCATCCCTGACAGGGGATTAGCCCTCTACCCCCCAAACATAGGAAAGCTGCTTAGAAGAAGTCTCCCCATACTTGCAGTCAGAGTTCCCCTTGTACGCCGTCACTTAGCCCCCCCGATCGCAGCCAAAATTGCCCCAAAACAGTTTCATTTATGCGTTGCCGTGGGTTTGATATTTTTCTGGCATCATCGTCTCTTGAGAGAAAGTTTTACTTCCTCACGCCGACTACTTAGAGATAGATGTGATGTGACTTTGTTTGCTCGCTCTTGCTGGGGAAATGAAAAACTATGACGGCGCGCGTTTTATGTACTTTTATTTACACACAAGAGCGGATGTTTGCATTTGAAAATTTTACTGTCTATATGTCAAATATAACATGATTAACAGTCAGCCTTTCACATTTTGAAGTTTCCTTACCTTCAGTGCAGAGTAGGGTTGTACGGTATACCGGTATTAGTATAGTACCGCGATACTAATGAATCATATTCGGTACTATACCGCCTCTGAAAACGTTGTGTCATTGCTGGTTTTACGAGCAGAGAAGCATGTTCGGTAGCGCACACACACGGAGTACTTACAAGCAGACACAGTGTGTAGACAGAAAAGGGAGAACGGACGCATTTTGGCTTAAAAAGGTGAATAACACTGAAACGCTCTCAAGAAGAGGTGCTTTAAGACATGGCTAGCTAGCTAGCGGCTAAAGTCCAGCCCCATTCGGCAGTGTTTAGCTACTCCTAAATCACTAATCCTCGCCTCCATGGCGACAAATAAAGTACGTTTCTTACAAGTATCATCCCTGCAGGACGAGGAATAGCTAAACATGCTTCACTACACACCGTAGCTCATCGGCGTCAAAATGTAAACAAACGCCATTGGTGGATCTACACCTGACATCCACTGTAATGATACCAAGTACAGGTGCGTATCTAGTCGATACTACTATGATTACGTCGATATTTTTTGGCATCACAACATTGTTCGTTTAAATTTTTTTTAATATTTTGTTTATAATTTTTAATAACTTTTATAACTTTTAATTTTCCTGAGGGAACTCTCCTGAAGGAATCAATAAAGTACTATCTATCTATCTATCTATCTATCTATCTATCTATCTATCTATCTATCTATCTATCTATCTATCTATCTATCTATCTATCTATCTATCTATCTATCTATCTATCTATCTATCTATCTATAAATACGTCCCTGGACACGTGAGGACTTTGAATACAACCAATGTATGATCCTGTAACTACTTGGTATCGGATTGATACCCAAATTTGTGTTATCCAAAACTAATGTAAAGTATCAAACAACAGACGTATAAGTGATGATTACATTTTAACAGAAGTGTAGATAGAACATGTTAAAAGAGAAAGTCAGCAGATATTAACAATAAATGAACAAGTAGATTAATAATTACTTTTCTACGACTTGTCCTTAATAATTTTGACAAAATAATGTAATGAGAAATGACACAATATGTTACTGCATATGTCAGCAGAGTAAATTAGGAGCCTTTGTTTGCTTACTTACTACTAAAAGACAAGTTTTCTTGTATGTTCACTATTTTATTTAAGGACAAACTTGCAATAAGAAACATATGTTCAATGTACCGTAAGATTTATTGTTAAAATAAGCCAATAATGCAATTTTTTGTAGTGCCCTTTATTTAGAAAAGTATCGAAATAATTTGGTACCTGTACCAAAATATTGGTATCGGGACAACATTAGTGCAGAGTGTGATATTCATATAATAGGTGATATATGGCAATGGAAAATTATTTTATTGAATTCCCAGGAATGACTTTGTCATAAGAAAATAACTGTAGCAAACAGAAGGCTTAGCACTGGTGAAGCATATAATCAGTGAATGGAAAGTTGTGCTTGAAAGCATTATTTCATCCGCCGGAACGTTGAATCCTCTATTAAAAAGTATGTCACAAAACTAGTTTGAATTGGGACTTCAGCTGGCTTAATGGCACACTGCTATTTTTGCTGTCAGTGATGGGAGAAAAAAAGCTTGTTGGAAATAAAGCAGTGGAACATCTAAGGGGCAAGTAGCAGGTATAAAGTTCTGAAAGTGTTATTTTCATAAGAACAGACTGGGGGGGATGGTGAGCCTTCTTGCTTAAAGTTAAGTTTGTTGAGATTTATGTTCTTACTCATTGCACAACTTTGGGTGCTTCTACATACCAGTAGGTGGCAGTGATTTGAGTCAAACACTATTGTAAGAATCATGTAGATGTGGGCGGAATGTCCTCGAGAACAGGGATCCCCAACCTTTTTTTGCACCAGGGACCGGTTTAATCTAGGCATTGTTTTCACGGACCGGCCTTCCACGTTTAGCAGATAGATATAGCAAATAAGTGCATGACAAATGAATACATGAAAAAACTCACCATAACATTCAATTAGTGATAGGCCCTGACCTTTTCCCTTTGCAAAAAAGCTCTCCATAGACTTTATTTTTTTACTCATTTTTGCTAGTAGTAGGCTTTGTTTCGGCTTTAGTATCTGATGGGTTTTAGGTGATACATCGCATTCAAGGACAAGAGCATGGATGTATAAGAAAGCTAGAAATACTTGACATTAATTCCAATAGATTTATGTGGATATCTATTTCCATTCTAAAAGTTATGTATTCATATTTTCAGAATCAGAAGAATCAGAAGAGTTTTTATTGCCATTGTTTGAGAACGGGTTCACAAAGTAGGAATTGTATTTGCCGCAATCGTGCAACATAAAACACATATAACACAGAATAGAATAACATGAGCTGTAACTGAGCTATCAGATCTTGTTATTGTTCATGTGCCTGATGGCGGAGGGGAAAAAACTGTTCAGGTGGCGGAAGGTGTGAGTCTGGATGGACCGTAGTCTCCTGCCTGAGACTACAGTGCATATACAGTATTGTGCATATATTGTGCAATATTTCATACGTAGATACACTAATGTTAGCTTTTTGGTCCAAATTTTCATGCGTAACTACATCCGTTATTGCGAACTACTTATGTAATAGGACTATGTGCAATAACACCAGCACTTTAACTTACTAGACCAAATGGTAAATGGTAAATGGTTGTACTTGTATAGCGCTTTTCTACCCCTTTTTAAGGAGCCCAAAGCGCTTTGACAGTATTTCCACATTCACCCATTCACACACACATTCACACACTGATGGCGGGAGCTGCCATGCAAGGCGCTAACCAGGACCCATCAGGAGCAAGGGTGAAGTGTCTTGCCCAAGGACACAACGGACGTGACTAGGATGGTAGAAGGTGGGGATTGAACCAGTGACCCTCAGATTGCTGGCACGGCCACTCTCCCAACTTCGCCACGCCGTCCCCAAAGGAGATGTGGATTTTTTTCCTTCAGCACAATTATTATTATATGTAGCACTTCTCCATCTGCCTTATGCACTTTAACTACTATAGTCACTTTGTTCCTGATCTGCCCTGATCTTAGGTCATCAACCTAGCTAGATGTAACCTAGCTTTTGGCTGCGATTTGGCACTTTTACATTTTATATGTTTATTAATTTGCATCGTCCCATGTAACAAAGATGTAACAAATATAGCAAATGGCGACTTTCTATTAAATGATAAATGGGTTATACTTGTATAGCGCTTTTCTACCTTCAAGGTACTCAAAGCGCTTTGACAGTATTTCCACATTCACCCATTCACACACACACATTCACACACTGATGGCGGGAGCTGCCATTAAGAGTTTTATAATACATCTATGAACAAGCTTTTTGGTGTGTCTGGTGGGACTGGCGAAAGTTAAGTAGGAGAAAATGCGATCGGTTATAAATGATTTAATATCTCTGTGCGGCCCGGTAGCAAATGCGTTACGGACCGGTGACGGTCCCCGGACCGGTGACGGTCCCCGGACCGGTGGTTCGGGACCACTGCTCTAGAACAACCTCCACCTCCGAAGTATGTAACTGACAAAAGGAACAGACCAAAAAATAAATGTCCACAGCAAAAAAGCAGTTTAATAACACAGGACATTCAGACCACATTTACTTGATCTTTGTAATGGTGTTTGTCTCAAACACTGCCCACTACTGGTTTGGGGTGTGATATACTCTGTTAGCTTGTTAATAATGCAAAATCATTGTCTGAACTTAGCTGTGACGATGCAGGCTATTTTAGACACTGGTTGTGGTGTACTTTTACAGCAGCTGTCACCTTGTAATATTAGCAGTCATTCAAGGGTGACTTTACCTGTTTGAACTACCCTGTCAAAGATACAATTGACTGTTGTAAATTTAGAGATGATTGTCACTAATCTTTACTAATTTAGCGACTGTACAAAATCTATTGTAGTCCATTATCAACCTTTGTATGAGGCCTGTCCTAAAATAAAAGATCAACTCAGGGAAGTAAAGTTGGCCAACGTTTTGAATGGGACTCTGAGTGTATCAAGTCCTTTGTGAACATCCCCTGCACATTTCCTAGATGCGCTCCATAAAGCCTGTCTTAACCCTTTTATACATCTTAGCCCTTGTCATTATCTTTACTGGCCACGGCCTTCTCTTTCTATATTCATCTATCCATAGGACCCAGTTCTCTTCACGGGCACCATGAGGAAGAATCTGGACCCTTTCAGGCAGCACACAGATGAGGACCTGTGGAATGCACTCCAAGAGGTACTCCAGCCTGGCTCTGAATGATTCCCCCTTGCCGGCCCAGGGGGGGATCCCTCTGTCCCCCTGTACAATGCTGCCATTCAGCCTCCCTGCTCGCCACAAGTCATGGGGGGGAAATCCCATTAGGGCCATGGGGCCCAGCTCAATGTGCAGCTTGTAACTGGGAACCATTGAAAGTGCTGGGGGAGATGTGTTTGGGCAGTCAGGCCAATCAGGATGAAGGCTCCCCCCACAGTGAAGGGCTTCAGCTCCTGGTCCTGCCTCTGAATGGGTTTGGTGGCCTGGATTAAAGCTAGAGGGCTGGCCACAAGAGAGCATTGGCCAAGGTCATCAGTGGACCTGGCCTTGCATTGTGCCAGGCGGTTAATGGGTGTGTTTGGATGGTTCTTTAAAGACATCTCCACAGGAGACCTTTATGCTGAAGTAATGAAGGGTTGGGGCTCTGCACTCCCCTCTCTGCAGGTGCAGATGAAGGCCGTGGTGGAGGACCTGCCCAATAAGTTGGATACGATGCTGGCAGAGTCAGGCTTGAACTTCAGCATGGGCCAGAGGCAGCTGCTATGCCTGGCCAGGGCCATCCTGCGGAAAAACCGCATCCTTGTCATCGACGAGGCCACGGCCAATGTGGACCCAAGGTTAGAGGAGTATTGTCAACTACTGACCTCGATTAGAGGGGATGCAACCTAGATTGAAGGATTAATTAAACAAGACTGGCTAGACATATCAATGGTGCTCAAATTGTTGGCCTCCAAGGGCCAAAGCGAAAATGTGCCAATGGACCGCGGGCCAAATGCAGTGTTTTAAATGTACAGCAGCACCATGAGTGAAGCAATTAGACCCATGCCAACATAAAGTACCGGGGAGATCAAGTAGTTTAGTCTTGGGGACATGCCATCAATGATTGTGTAAGCTTGAAAGAGGTCATTATGAATATGTATTACATTTAGAAAATCAAATAACTTGGTTAACCGTGTTACAAAAAAAGATCAGTCAGAAGTACATAATGTTGGATATAGAGAACATACAAACCCTTTATTTATTGAATCAAAAATACTGAAATTCAATAATTTGGTGCGTTTGCAAATAGCTAGAATTACGTACAAAGCCAAATATAATCTGCTACCCAAGAATGTACAACATTTCTTCTGTACCAACTTGTCGGATTACATCCTTGTCTTTCTACTATCCAGGCGAGAGGCATGATTTATGATCTATAATAAAGTTTGACGAGCAAGGAAACGATGACGCAGCTCATCAGTTGATCATGTCAACATAGGCACGCAAGCTTGTGATCACGGCGCCGCTATAAATAGTTGGTCTGCGTTAGTGATTATAATAACAATAACACTAATAGTTGGTTAATATCACAATGTAAATGGAGTATTGTTGGCACTTTTTGGATGGTTATTTATTAGGTTTATGGGCGGAACAGAGGACCTCCCGAAGCGGACTTTTATTCACGACATCAGTAAAGTCTTTCATAATGATTGTAAACGATAATGCTGAAGAAACAAGTCCATGTAAAAAAAAAAAAAAAATTAGCTGAACTGCACCAATTTTGTCAAGAGGAGTGGTCCAAAATTCAACCAGAAGCGTGTCAGAATCTTGAGGATGGCTACCAAAAGCGTCTTATTGCAGTGAAACTTGCCAAGGGACATGTAACCAAATATTAACATTGCTGTATGTATACTTTTGACGCAGCAGAATTGGTCACATTTTCAGTAGACCCATAATAAATTCATAAAAGAACCAAACTTCATGAATGTTTTATGTGACCAACCAGTATGTGCTCCAATCACTCTATCACAAAAAAAATAGAGTTGTAGAAAGTATTGGAAACTCAAGACAGTCATGATATTATGTTCTTTACAAGTGTATGTAAACTTTTGATCGTGACTGTAACTAGAAATGCAAAGAAAAACAACCACGGTATACACCATTAGGCATTTTTAAAGATAGTAATCAATGATAAAACATGTCAAAACGTTATAAAAACTCATGTGGTGAACTTAGAGTAACACAAATGGAACGTTATCCAAACAAAACTGCAACTCTTGTTGTGTCGCTGTGAACTTATGCTCCTGCCTGATACAATAACACAATTAACCCTAACTTCATTTGAAAGTATGGCAGGTTGTTTTTCCTGTGGCGTCTACCACCTCACATACCTGATGAGCCATTGTAGTATGCCGCGTACAATCCCCGCCCGAAGCACTTTAGGAAGAGTGTTTTGTTCTCAAGTGTTGTGTTCTGTGCAACTTTAGAACCGACAGCCTGATCCAGCAGACGATCCGGGACAGGTTTCAAGAGTGTACCGTGCTCACCATCGCTCACAGGCTCAACACCATCATTGACTGTGACAAAATACTGGTAGGTTGCGAAGCAGCAACTTTCAATTGTTTGTTTTTGAAAGGCCATCACACATCTTCTTGTATAGTACCTGAATGTGCAATTTTCAGAATTATGACAAAGAATACCCTAAATGAGATTCAGGCGACCTGCAGCCTAGAGTTTGAATTCAATTGCCACATTTTTGCAACAGCAGGACCGCCTTTTGATCACAGTTTCCTCTCATTGAATCGACTCTCTTGTGCCACTTGATCTTTGGCCCTTTCCTGCTACTGCCTGCAGAGGTGCCAATTAGCACCGTTTGTGGCAGCATTTGTCAAGAGTCTATGAAGGGTCGGGCGTGACCTGGCGTGGCTCCTGTGCAGAAAAAGCCAAAACACAAGCAGCTGGGACTGATTCACACCTACACTTGTGTTAAATGCCCCCCATATTGGCATGAAGCCTTAGGAGATTTAAATCAGGTCCCAGTTTAGGGAGAGACAGTACTTTTTTTAGTGTTCTGTTTATAATAGCAAGGAGCTTGTAAAGCTAAGCTTGTAAAATGTGTGCTGAGATAATTGGAGTCTTCTGCACACTGCTTGAATAGGCACTATATGTTAAAAAGGTAAAGTTAAAATACCAATGATTGTCACACACAAACTAGGTGTGGTGAAATGTGTCCCATCCCCTTGTTCACCCCCTGGGAGGTGAGGGGAGCAGTGAGCAGCAGCGGTGCCGCGCCCGGGTATCATTTTTGGTGATTTAACGCCCAATTCCAACTCTTGATGCTGAGTGCCAAGCAGGGAGGTAATGGGTCCCATTTTTATAGTCTTCGGTATGACTCGGCCGGGGTTTGAACTCACAACCTACCGATCTCAGGGCGGACACTCTAACCACTAGGCCACTGAGTAGGTGTACAGTAAGGCCATAGCTACTCATTTTCAAGAGTGTTTTGATTGTTGCTGCTAAAGATAAGTCGCCAAAATAAATCCATGGCTTTGTCAACCATCACACAGCTAACAGGCAGAGATGCTAATTGTTCACTACAAACCGGCACAGGTTGGCTAGATCAGTGTTTTTCAACCATGCCGTGAGATACAGTCTGGTGTGCCGTGGGAGATTATGTCATTTCACCCATTTGGGTTAAAAATATTTTTTGCAAACCAGAAATTAAAGTCCGCAAATAATGTGCCGTTGTTGAGTGTCTGTACTGTCTAGAGCTGGGCAGAGTAACCGTGTAATACTCTTCCATATCAGTAGGTGGCAACAGGTAGCTAATTGCTTTGTCGTGATCACAATATGCAGATGACAGCGGGTGGCAGCGTGCAGGTCAAAAGGTATCTAATGCTTAAACTACCATCCTAGTCACGTCCGTTGTGTCCTTGAGCAAGACACTTCACCCTTGCTCCTGATGGCTGCTGGTTAGCGCCTTGCATGGCAGCTCCCGCCATCAGTGTGTGAATGTGTGTGTGAATGGGTGAATGTGGAAATACTGTCAAAGCGCTTTGAGTACCTTGAAGGTAGAAAAGCGCTATACAAGTATAACCCATTATCATTAAACCAAAAATAAACAGAAGGCGAGTGCCGCTAAGAAAAGGCATTGAAGATTAGGGAAGGCTATGCAGAATGAAACTAAAACTGAACCGGCTACAAAGTAAACAAAAACGGAATGCTGGACGACAGCAAAGACTTACAGCGTGCGGAGCAGACGGCGTCCACAAAGTACATCCGAACATGACATGACAATCGACAATGTCCCCAAGAAGGATAGCAACAACTTCAATATTCTTGATTCCTAAAACAAAGCAGGTGTGGGGAATAGCACTCAAGGAAGACATGAAACTGCTACAGGAAAATACCAGCAAAACAGGAAAAGCCACCAAAATAGGAGCGCAAGACAATAACTAAAATACTACACACAGGAAAACACCAAAAAACTCAAAATAAGACAGGTCATGACAGTACACATACTTTGAGACAAGAGCTATGGTGATTCATGGTTGGTTATGGTTTGAATTCATATCCAACATTTGCGAGAACAACTTTTTACTGTCGGCTGCTGAGTTTAATTTTTAATGTTTTCTGCTGGTGGTGTGCCTTTGGATTTTTTCAATGAAAAAAATGTGCCTTGGCTCAAAAAAGGTTTTACAAAACACTGGGCTAGATCTTAATTTGTCTTGTATGATTGCAGGTTCTGGACGCAGGCAAAGTCCAAGAGTATGATGAGCCTTACGTGCTGCTCCAGAACGAGGACGGGCTTTTCTATCAGATGGTCCAGCAGACAGGCCGAGTAGAGGCTGCCTCACTGCTCAACACAGCCACACAGGTACAGAGCGACTCACTACCATGCAGTATGTCACAATAGTTCAATGATAATGCCATTGTGCTGCAATCGATACAAACCGACTCCAATATATCTTTTAAACGTCATTATTTGACACTATTGTATTCATTTGAAACCAGGATATGATCATCGGTGGAAGTGCACCTCGTGATTCGATTTGATTCCAATTCTTGGGGTGACATTTCATTTCGATTCAAGACCGATTCTCAATTCAACATGATTATTGTAATTGTGTGAATGCTCCAAAGCATTCACACAAGGTTTTCTACACCAAAATTCATCTATTTATTCAATTTCCTCTTCTTCTCCAGATTTTGGCGCGCTCTACCTTCCACATTTTTCACCCGATTCAAACCGTTCCAACTTCACTGTTCAGTCTATCCGGGAATTGCGGGCTTTCCTTCGAGAAATTCCCCAAAATCCCAGATTTCCCAGAATTCCAGGTTTTCCGGGACATTTTTCTCATTCAAAATGAATTGGCCATTCTTCAAACGTCCACCATTTCCACATTTTTCAACCGATATAAACCATTCCACCTTCAACACATTCCACCATCCTGGAAATTCAAACTACCTTTTCTTTGAAATTTAAAAAAATTCCAGGATTTTTCAGAATTTCTGGTTTTCCAAAGCCCTATTTCCACCCTTTTTTCTGGCGACTACTCCTTCACATTTTTCAACGCATTTTAACCTTTCTATCGTCAATTCAGTCCTCTTAATCAGGACAAAAAAACGAAGTTGTTTTTTAAACTGGAAAAATTCCCGGTTTTCCCAAAATTCCAGGAATTCCGTAATATTCTCAATTCAACGTGTTACTACTTCAACATTTCTCGACCGATTTGAAAAATTCCAACCCCAACCATTTCACCTCATTCAACCATTCAAGTTTTTTTTACACCATTTTAAAGTTAAAAAGTTAAAGTTAAAGTTAAAGTACCAATGATTGTCACACACACACTAGGCGTGGCGAAATTTGTCCTCTGCTTTTGACCCATCCCCTTGTTCACTCCCTGGGAGGTGAGGGGAGCAGTGGGCAGCAGCGGTGCCGCGCCCGGGAATCATTTTTGGTGATTTAACCCCCAATTCCAACCCTTGATGCTGAGTGCCAAGCAGGAGGTAGTGGGTCCCATTTTTATAGTCTTTGGTATGACTCGGCCGGGGTTTGAACTCACAACCTACCGATCTCAGGGCGGACACTCTAACCACTAGGCCACTAGTTTTCAAAAAACTTTCCGCTTTTCCCGAAATCCCCAAAATGTTTGGAAATTATATTATATTATATATATATATATATTATGTATATTATTATAATTGATCTTTTTTGTAACATGGTTAGTGAATGAAGCCCACATTTGTAGTTGTTTGCCCATACTTCTACACAAGAACTCAGATATGGTAACACTAGAGCGATTTTTGGTCCAGAACATATTTTGCTTTATTCATTATTGAAGTGTTTCTTGCAACTTTATGATGTATATTTTTTACATGAGATTTCCAGTTCATTTCATTATCCATTACTCCCAAAAATTAATTTTCTTTTACCTTTTCAATATCTACTCTGTCTATTCGTGTTTGATTTCCTATCTACTGTTACCGAATGGCATTATTTTAGTTTTACTAAGATTCAAAGATGGTCTGTTTTCGTCAAACCATCTTTATAATTGTTTTAATTTCTTCTGTTATTGTGTGTGTTATGTGTCATTACTGACATACAGATAGATAGTCAAGTTTCTATTTTGCTACACATTTACACAACCAACTCCTTTGGGGTGCCGGAAAGAGCGATCAAATCCGAATTACGATCCTTATTCATAACAATCTTGAATCAATTCAAAATGTTTAAGAACCGATTTTTTTTTAAACATTTTTCATACGTCAGCAGCCAAAATTAACTTTTGTAACCTATAACTTGTTTTGAAAAATTGTATTTTAAATTTTTACACCAAATAACATTGCAAGGAATGGATTTGCATCAACATTGATTCTGAATCGAATCATCACCCCATTAATGGCAATCAAATTAAAACGAGAGATGTAAGATTCACTACAACTATGTCCTCCTCTTTGCAACTGTAAGCAGCAAGATAGTCCTTGCAGTTACAAAGTAAGTCGGTGCTCAAATAGATGTTATTTGTATACAAAATAATAATAATACAAATACAAATTTTTAATTGGAGATGCGCTTAGACCACAATAAGTGACCTGATACGTGGCGAGGGAACTCTGTAAGGATACATACTCCTGCCTTTTATTACAGAGGGTACAGGGTTGTGTCAGGAGAATAAAAGCGATTGGAAAAAGCTACAAAACAGTTATTTACAGTATTTTATGTTAATTTTGTTATTTTGCACTAAAAAATGTATTATTGAAAAATGTTTATCCTAATGTATTCCTCTAAAACAGGGTTGTCCGAACTTTCAAACTCAGGGGCATTGGGCTAAAAAAATTAGACCGGGGATTGAAAGCTGACTGCATGTAAAGTAACAATATCTATATACAGTATATATATATATATATATATATATATATATATATATATATATATATATATATATATATATATATATATATACACAAAACATACATATAACCTATAAATATATATACATATTATATTAAGATATTATATACATATATGATGTATAAATTAATATATAATTTATATATACATATATATATATATATATATATATATATATATATATATATATATATATATATATATATATATATATATATATATATTTATACGTTGGGTCAGGAAAAAACCTGTTTCGCAGGTTTCCCTGAACGTCAGGGGATTTTATAAAATCCCCTGACGAGCAGGGAAACCTGCGAAACAGGCTTGTAGGGATGATATAACCTGTTTTTTTTCCTGACCCAACGTATATTCCGCTCTTCCCCGGTATTGAGCACTGTATAACGGACAAAACCACATAAACCTCATATATATATATATATATATATATATATATATATATATATATATATATATATATATATATATATATATATATATATATATATATATATATATATATATATATTTAGCGTAAATAAAAACAAAATACAATGATTTGGAAATCCTTTTCAACCTATATTCAATTGAATAGACTGCAAAGACAAGATACTTAACGTTCAAATGGGTAAACTTATTTTTTGCAAATATTGGAATTTGAGGCCTGCAACATGTTTAAAAAAAGCTGGCACTAGTGGCAAAAAAGAGAGAAATTTGAGGAATGCTCATCAAACACTTATTTGGAACATCCCACAGGTGAACAGGCTAATTGGGATAAGGTGGGTGCCATGATTGGGTATAAAAGCAGCTTCCATGAAATGCTCAGTCATTCACAAACAAGGACGGGGCGAGGGTCATCTAAATACATTCAGGTTTGAGTCAAATAGTATTAAAATCAGACAAATACAA
This sequence comes from Entelurus aequoreus, assembly GCF_033978785.1. Lineage (NCBI taxonomy): Eukaryota > Metazoa > Chordata > Actinopteri > Syngnathiformes > Syngnathidae > Entelurus > Entelurus aequoreus. The sequence goes on along the minus strand of NC_084744.1, from coordinate 20,034,099 downwards.
ATTCACCGCGCTGATAGGGGCGAAGACGATGCCATCTTGTCTAGTTTTCAGGGAGTTGGCAACTTTGGAAGAATATAATGACGTAAAAGATGAGCCCCGACAATGCTAAGACACTTGATTACCATTTTAATTCGAAGTACTACACCAGAACATTCATTTCAAAAAGATTCACATCCCCTGATTTTATCTAAAAACTCTCCACATAATTTTTTTTTACTCCCGCACATTATTTTGGGATCATTCCGAGGGATTGTTCCTGGAAAAAATGTGACTTTTTTTTTTTTAGTATTGGGTTTAACTTCATCAAGATTCGCGATCAGCTCTCTATGGGTATTACTGTAATAGAGAATGTCCATATTTTTCCCTGCGGAATTCATTTGTGATGTATTCCCCCCCCCCATGGACACCGACAAGTGATACCCCCCCCATGGACACCGACAAGTGATAAGAGTCCCTGCTCGTCATTGTTCACTTCCATTCTGTGCGCATCAGTCTGGGACGACAGATACAGCATTGCAACTTCAAACGGGGCCTTTGTGCAATAAGAAAAAAGTGGGCATCATTTCATTTTCTCTCTATCCCGCTCACAAGTTTATCAGCACAACTCCATCTCCTCAGCCAGAGGAGTGAAATGAGTAAAATAGTGATTTGAAAGAGTCAGCACACTGCTATTATTTGGCGTGCTGTTGCCCTGCACACTGGCCGAGCGTATTGTTAGAGACTTTCCCGTTTCCTCCGCGCATTGTGGGGCGCTTCCCCTTTCATCAGATTACGCCCTAGCGCCACTTATTAAATGCTGAAAATGTTGTGTGACAAGTTTCTATAGTTGTCAGTCAAGTTTATATACATTCAATAATCTGATAGCGACCGCTTGCTCTTTTGTCCGCGTTGAAAGAGGCTCTCAGGGCACGCTGGATATTGCACGTCGTGGACTTCCCGTTTGTGTGTATTTTTTTCTGTTGAAAAACTTTCCCCAAGAAGAGAATGGCAGTCTATTCTTCATACAAGAAGGCAAGCACTGTGTTACATTACAAAGCTAGGTGAATTTCTTGGAGCATGGTTCCAAAAAAGGGTTCAAACGAAAGCTACCCCGCAAAGACGGTAGGTAGTTTATAAGATACAACATGCATCCCAACAGGTGATAAATGTATTATTGTCACACATTTAATTGTGCTCTCAGCAATGGCTACAATCAGGCAACAGTACTTTAGATCTTGTTAATGACCAAAAATAGTACCGTATTTTCCGGTATTTAAGCCACTACCTTTTTTTCAACGCTTTGTACCCTGCGGCTTATAAAACGGTGCAGCTAATTTATAGATTTTTTTCATAATGTTTTGCGTTTAATAGTTTTTATAGAACACCAACAGAAACACTGAAAATGTTTGTTATCGTTTGTGCTATGGCGCCATCTTTTGGACGGGTTCACTCACTGCAGGTGCTGCGGTTTAAAAATGTACTTCCTTAAACCGGAAGTATTCATTCAAAGGATTCTTCATTTATCACTCCGAGCAACGTTTGTAAGTTTTACAATATAACTAAAACAATTTGTACTTCCTAAACCGTCGCTTGTGTGATGTCTGTAAGAGTGTTTTCATGCATATTTTTACGTGGTATCGTAATGTAATCAAGCTAACGTCGTTAGCATTAGCGAATATACTAACACATTAACAAGTGTCTGTGTTACTATTATTAACTTACTTTCTTTTTGTATTGTTTTAGTTTCGTAAATTCACAAAAACGTAAACGTGGAGTTATTGAGTCTTTTAGCTGATTGTAGAGCAGTTAGTGAAACAATTAAAGTATGTAAATAAAGATTTCCAAATATCTTTTGTACCGGCTTATAAAACCGTGCGGCTAATTTATAGATTTTTATTTGTGAACGGCCTTGTTTTGCGTTTAATAGTTTTCATAGAACACCAACAGAAACACTGAAAATGTCTTATTGTTTGTGCTATGGCGCCATCTTTTGGACGGGTTCACTCACTGCAGGTGCTGCGGTTTGAAAATTAAACCAGAAGTATTCGTTCATAGCGATTCTGTTTGAAAGGATTCTTCATTTATCACTCCGAGCAACGTTTGTAAGTTTTACAATATAACTAAAACAATTTGTACTTACTAAACCGTCCTCTGTGTGATGTCTGTAAGAGTGTTTTCATGCATATTTTAATGTGCTGTCGTAATGTAACCAAGCTAGCGTCGTTAGCATTAGCGAATATACTAACACGTCAACAAGTGTCCGTGTTAATATTAACTTTCTTTTTGTATAGTTTTAGTTTCGTAAATTCACTAAAACATCAACGTGGAGTTATTGAGTCTTTTAGCTGATTGGAGAGCAGTTAGTGAAACAATTAAGGTATGTAAATAAACATCTCCAAATATCTTTTGTACCGTATAGTTAATTTATGTTAAATTAATTAATCATTATATATCAATATATATAGCTCGGTTGGTAGAGCGGCCGTGCCAGCAACTTGAGGGTTGCAGGTTCAATCCCCGCTTCCGCCATCCTAGTCACAGCCGTTGTGTCCTTGGGCAAGACACTTTACCCACCCGCTCCCAGTGCCACCCACACTGGTTTAAATGCAACTTAGATATTGGGTTTCACTATGTAAAGCGCTTTGAGTCACTAGACAAAAACGCTATATAAATATAATTCAATTCAAAATCAATACAGTCTGCAAGGGATACAGTCCGTAAGCACACATGATTGTGCGTGCTGCTGGTCCACTAATAGAACTAACCTTTAACAGTTAATTTTACTCATTTTCATTAATTACTAGTTTCTATGTAACTGGTTTTATATTATTTTACTTTCTTTTTTATTCAAGAAATTGTTTTGAATTAATTTATCTTATTTTATTGTAATATTTTTTTTAAAAAGGACCTTATCTTCACTATATCTGGTTGTCCAAATTAGGCATAATAATGTGTTAATTCCACGACTGTATATATCGGTATCGGTTGATATCAGTATCGGTAATTAAAGAGTTGGACAATATTGGAATATCGGATATCGGCAAAAAGCCATTATCGGAGATCCCTAATTTTTTTCTTCTAAAATTTGGTGGGTGCGGCTTAAATACCAATGCACTCTATAGCCTGGAATATATGGTATATTTAAGTTCAATTTGGATTTATTGATTCAATACCATTGAGGCATTCTGGCCAAGTAAAAGTCAAAAACGTTATCCTTGCCTGTGACTCATCGCAAAAGTGCTTTTTTTTGTTGGTAGAAAGGCAGTGCTAATGTAGCCCTAAGCAGCAAAATCAAGTGGTACCTTCACTTAACGCATGAGTCATTTTTTTTCGATACAAGCTGTCCCTCAGGCTTTGTGTTATGCTTTAAGACGCGGGCATAATTCGAGTTACGAGAATGTTCGGCGACAGAAGTCGCAACAAACATGTTTTGATAAGACAGTTGATGTGCACGTTTGAGCGCCATTCAGAGATTGACACAATTCTGCCCTCAAACCACCAAAACTGAGAAAGTTATGCAAAGGAGAAGAAGTGGACGACTGAATCAGAGAAACATTATTATAAACATGTCCTACCCAACTAGACGATCGGGCATTACATTTAGAAAACAGACATTCACATTACTTGTTCTCAACCCTGACCACTCCGGTCCGTCACTCAAATAGGTCAATGTGCAACATAAACAAAGATTTCCTTTCTTTTGTTACACGGCGTAGAATCAACTTGTAAGAGACACTTTCAAAAGGTAAATGCTGTACAATGTAAAACTACTGTAGTTGTTGTAGTACATACTAGGGTTGTACGGTATACCGGTATTAGTATACTACCGCCATACTAATGAATCATATTCGGTACTATACCGCCTCTGAAAAGTACCGGTCCACCAACACCCCCGCACCCCTGTCGTCGTCTCATGACCTTGTTGGTTTACGGGCAGAGGAGCATGTTCGGCAGCGCACAATCACGGAGTACTTACAAGCAGACACAGTGTGTAGACAAAAAAGGGAGAACGGACGCATTTTGGCTTAAAAACTAAAGATAAAAGTGAAGTTATAACACTGAAACGCCCTCAGGAAGAGGTGCTTTAAGACATGGCTAGCTAGCTAGCGGCTAACGTCCATCCACCGTCGGCAGTGTTTTAGCTACTTCTAAATCACTAATCCTCGTTTCTTACAAGTATCATCCCTGCAGGATGAGGAATAGCTAAACATGCTTCACTACACACCGTAGCTCACCGGCGTCAAAATGTAAACAAACGCCATTGGTGGATCTACACCTGACATCCACTGTAATGATACCAAGTACAGGAGCGTATCTAGTCGACACTACTATGATTACATACACTACCGTTCAAAAGTTTGGGGTCACATTGAAATGTCCTTATTTTTTAAGGAAAAGCACTGTACTTTTCAATGAGGATAACTTTAAACTAGTCTTAACTTTAAAGAAATACACTCTATACATTGCTAATGTGGTAAATGACTATTCTAGCTGCAAATGTCTGGTTTTTGGTGCAATATCTACATAGGTGTATAGAGGCCCATTTCCAGCAACTATCACTCCAGTGTTCTAATGGTACAATGTGTTTGCTCATTGGCTCAGAAGGCTAATTGATGATTAGAAAACCCTTGTGCAATCATGTTCACACATCTGAAAACAGTTTAGCTCGTTACAGAAGCTACAAAACTGACCTTCCTTTGAGCAGATTGAGTTTCTGGAGCATCACATTTGTGGGGTCAATTAAACGCTCAAAATGGCCAGAAAAAGAGAACTTTCATCTGAAACTCGACAGTCTATTCTTGTTCTTAGAAATGAAGGCTATTCCACAAAATTGTTTGGGTGACCCCAAACTTTTGAACGGTAGTGTATATATTTTTTGGCATCACAACATATATTATGTATATAAACTCAGGAAATATGTCCCTGGACACATGAGGACTTTGAATATGACCAATGTATGATCCTGTAACTACTAAAAATCGGATCGATACCTAAATGTGTGGTATCATCCAAAACTAATGTAAAGTATCAAACAGAAGAATACGTGATTATTACATTTTAACATAAGTTTAGATAGAACATGTTAAAAGAGAAAGTAAGCAGATATTAACAGTGAATGAACAAGTAGATTAATAATTCATTTTCTACCACTTGTCCTTAATAATGTTGACAAAATAATAAGAATGATAAATGACACAATATGTTACTGCATACGTCAGCAGACTAAATTAGGAGCCTTTGTTTGTTTACTTACTAATAAAAGACAAGTTGTCTTGTATGTTCACTATTTTATTTAAGGACAAACTTGCAATAAGAAACATGTTTAATGTACCCTAAGATTTTTTTGTAAAAATAAAGCCAATAATGCAATTTTTTGTGGTCCTCTTTATTTAGAAAAGTACCGAAAAGTATCAAAATAATTTTGGTATCGGGACAACACTAGTACATACCATTGTAATGTTTTTCAAACAATATGTCTTGCCTAAAAGTTTGTTTTTCTTTTTAACTGTTTTGGGAGGGCCAAGCATGAATTCAATTGATTTCAATTCATTTCAATGGGCGGGGCAGATTTAAAATACGAGAGTTTTGAGTTTTAAGCTCGATTGTGGAACCCAATGTGCTCGTACATTGAGGTACTACTGTATAATAATCCATCCATTTTCTACCGCTTGTCCCTTTTTTTCCTCAAATTCAAAATTTAAAAAAAAAATAGTTGAGAGTTTTTTCTTGCCCTGATGTGGGATCTGAGCCGAGGATGTCGTTGTGGCTTGTGCAGCCCTTTGAGACACTTGTGATTAAGGGCTATATAAGTACACTTTGATTGATTGATAGTTCCAGGACACTGTCTGTAGGTTTAGTTTTAGGGTTTAAATTGTTTTAGTTAACATTTCAAAGACATTCACTTATTCATTAAAGTAATTTTACAGAACACCAACATGAAAACAAGATGAGAGAAAGGCAGCTTTTACTGACAGTGCCTCACCTCTTGGTAGTTTGAAACTACATTAATGCTGTTCAACTCAATTGCTATAAAGAGTGGGAGGGCTGGACTTCTCCCTTCACTATTACCGTATTTTCCTGACTATAGAGCGCAACAGTATATAAGCCACACCCACTAAAGTTTAGAAGGAAAAATAATGTTCCCCATATATTACCCACACCCGCTATAAGCCGCAAATATATATACATTGTGAAATTAGTTATTTACACATAAAGGTTTTGTACATTTTTATTTACATACTTTATTTGTTTCCAAACGGTGCCTGTAACACGGTGGCTAATCAAACAGTCATGGAGCCACTAGCAGCTCTCAAACCAGCTAAACAGACTCAATAACTCCACGGTGACGTTTTGAAGAATTTGCTGAGGAATTTGTGAAACTGAAACAAGACAAAATGAATGCCCTTGGTTAATGTTTGGTTGATTACATTACTATAGCACATACAAATATGCATGAAAACAGTCCTACAGACATCACACTTAGGATTAGTAAGTATAAATAGTTTTAGTTATATTGTAAAATGTACAAATGTTGCTTGGAGTGATGAATGAAGTATACAAGTACAAGTAGAAATGCTATGGACGACTAGAAGACGGAATGGCACTTGTACTATCGGTTAAAAGCACTAAACAGAAGGGCAATGCAGCACCTGCAGTGAGCCAACTTGTCCAAAAGATGGTGCCATTGCACAAACAATATCACACCTTTTTAGTGTCTTTGCTTGTTTTGTTTTTTTTAAACATTTGCATCTTGACCTGCTCAGTGGCCTTGTGGTTAGAGTGTCCGCCCTGAGATCAATAGGTCGTGAGTTCAAACCCCAGCCGAGTCATAGCAAAGACTATTAAAACGGGACCCATTACCTCCCTGCTTGGCACTCAGCATCAAGGGTGGGAATTGGTGGTTAAATCACCAAATGATTCTCGGGCAGGGCCACCGCTGCTGCTCACTGCTCCCCTGTGGGGATGGGTCTAATGCAGAGGATAATTTCACCGCACCTAGTGTGTGTGTGTGTGTGACAATCATTGGCACTTTAACTTTAATATGGCCTTCAGCGAAGAACTCCATAAATTATCCGCACCGTTTTATAAGCCGCAGGGTTCAAAGCACAGGAAAAACATAGCAGCTTAAAGTCCAAAATTACGATATTCTTATATCAGATATTCCTGAGAACCAGAATCTTTTTTTACCGTTACTAAACTGTGTATGCAACAGGAGCACTGTGCTGTTTTTAAGGACCTCCTGCCAAAAAGCTAGTCAAAGATCATCTATGAGAACGTGCTGTAGTGTTTTTACTGCTCCAAAATTTTAGTCTCAACTCGCAGATTGGTCTGATGTCATCAGCAGGTCCTATTTGGCCCACGGGTTGAATAGCCCAGCTATCAATAGAGCACTTTTGGAATTTGAAGTACCGTATTTCCTTGAATTGGCGCAGGGAATATAGTATTCGCACGTCTAGAATTACTGCCGGGTCAAACTCGTTTCTCAAAATAATTAACGCATGCTTGGCCTTATCGCCGGTTTATTATTGAAGCTGGATCAAATTCGTTTCGCAAAATATTAATTTTATTATCGCATGTCTGTAATTTTCGCCGGGTCAAACTCGTTTCGCAAAATATTTAGCATATGGCTAGAACTTCCACCGGGTCAAATTCGTTACGTCACGAGTGACGCATCTGTCCTCATTTTCAAAATGGAGGAAACTGCTTTCAGTAGTTTACAATCGCACAAAGGAAAAAAGATAAAGAGCTTTTCAGTAGGATTTAAGGTCCAAGCTATTGAATACCTGTACAGTATGCTAAAGAGAACAGTAAGCAGCTATGTTTTATTAATATACCGTAGCTGCGTGTGTGAAATACTGTATAAGTCATTAAATGACTCCCGCCTCCTGGTGGTAGAGGGCGCTGCCGCGCTAGTGATCCTTCTTGCGACTTCCGGTACTGCAGAAGAAGTGAACACACGCAGCAAGAGATTTTTTTTTCTGTCCTCTCCCTGAACTTTTAAAATGGAGGATTACATACATAAAATAAAACAGTTTTCTAAACTGGACTTTCAATCGAAGCAGGAGGTAATAATTAAAGGAATATCTCCATCGAAACAGAGACTTTTAAAACTGAAGAAAGAAAATAAGGAAGACTTCTATAAACAAGTTATCGATGCTTTTGGTCAGAAGGAGCTGCAAATGGACTCCATTTATAAGTACAGGTAAGACCATAATAACGTTTTTTTTAATTAAATGTGCTTTTCATGATGGTATGCTTACATCACACTCAAAGCGCACGCCTAAATTTTATGGATTCCTTTTGGTAAACGCCGGAGTGAGAAGAGGTTTTAAAATAATTACCGCATGCACGGCCATCCCGCCGGTTTCCGGTAAACGCAGGTGTGACAGGAGGTTTTAAATTAATTAACGCCCCTGCGGCTATTCAAGGAAATACGGTATAAGCACAAGTAGATAGATAGAGATAGATAGATAGATAGTACTTTATTGATTCCTTCAAGAGAGTTCCTTCAGGAAAATAACAATTCCAGCAGCAGTGTACAGAGGAGGTATAAATGGAAATAAAATAGAAAATATGACAATAAGAATAAAAATAAAAAGTAACAATAAGAATAAAAATAACAGTAAAAATAAGAATATAACAAGAGAAACTAGGCAGTAGAAAATGTAGAAAAACGGTAATAATGTTGATTAGGGGTGTGGAAACAAATCGATTCGAATTCGAATCGCGATTCTCACGTTGTGCGATTCAGAATCGATTCTCATTTTTAAAAAATCGATTTATTTTAATTTTTATTTATTTATTTAAAACATTTTATTTTATTTTTTTTAAATTAATCAATCCAACAAAACAATACACAGCAATACCATAACAATACAATCCAATTCCAAAACCAAACCCGACCTAGCAACACTCAGAACTGCAATAAACAGAGCAATTGAGAGGAGACACAAACACGACACAGAACAAACCAAAAGTAGGGAAACAAAAATGAATATTATCAACAACAGTATCAATATTAGTTACAATTTCAACATAGCAGTGATTAAAATAGACATTATCATTAGACATTTATTAAAAAAAAAAAAAAGAAGAACAATAGTGTCACAGTGGCTTACACTTGCATCGCATCTCATAAACTTGACAACACACTGTGTCCAATATTTTCACAAAGATAAAATAAGTCATATTTTTGGTTCGTTTAATAGTTAAAACAAATTTACATTATTGCAATCAGTTGATAAAACTTTGTCCTTTACAATTATAAAAGCTTTTTACAAAAATCTACTACTCTGCTTGCATGTCAGCAGACTGGGGTAGATCCTGCTGAAATCTATGTATTGAATGAATAGAGAATCCTTTTGAATCGGGAAAAAATCGTTTTTCAATCGAGAATCGTGTTGAATTGAAAAAAAATCGATTTTGAATCGAATCGTGACCCCAAGATACGATATTGAATCGAATCGTGGGACACCCAAAGATTCACAGCCCTACTGTCGATCATATGAGAGATGTGATGTGTATATTGCACCTTTAAAATGGATTGCACTGTTATTGCTGTTTATTGCACTGTTTTTTGTTGCAGTTTATTGTCATCCCCTGATATTGTGCCTCAGCAACGTTTTAGCATATTTCAGTAACTTTTGGAGATACGTTTTTATTTCGTTTGTAACCAAACAACTTTTGGAACCATAATTCATATATTTCGGGCACGTTTTGTGAGCATCCACTGTGTATTATCATTGATAATGTGTTAAAATTCACACGAGAACCGACAAAGGTGACTACAGCGTTCACGGCTATTTGTTTAAAGAATTCAAGCATTCCCGACTAGACCCGGCGAGCAAACACACTCCCTGGACAAACAGTCGCCGTGTTATCCAATTCCCTCCAGAAGCAAACATTTCCCCCGCTAAATAAGCCACTTTTGCATGCTTGAGCGGCTGACAAATCCCTTCAGCCGGCGCTGACTGCGGCTGTCATAAATCTGGCCCGCTAACAGATCGCAGGTCAGATTGCGGAGCGTGTGCTTGTATTCTGTGACAGCGCTTTTTTTTGTGTGCCTGATATGCTTGCAGGTTCACATGAACAAACGGCGGCCGGGAGAATCGTGCCGCCTCAAGGATGTAGGTGTCATCTTTGAGACGTCTCTCTGACACTTTGGAGAGTAGCTTTGACCTCCTCTGCGCTCGCCATTACAGAGCCCCGGTGGGAGGGTGTATCCATTTGACTACAGTGGAATGTTTTTTTTTAAGGCGGCTGCAATTTGATGAGCTCAGGTGTGAAACAGACTGCGGGGCTGTGCCTTTATTGATAGCGTGAGTTGATTGATCGCACCTTGCAGTGTTAATGTATGGGCTCTCCGAGCCTCCTGGGAGGCTTCAATCCTGTGCTGGTGCTCCAAAGAGTGCACACATTAAATGTATGTGCACTGACTTTCTAGATGCAGACTATCTCTGCATTATTTGCACACACAAAAAAAAACGCTTCACAAGACAACGAGAAGCTCTAATTTTTGTGCCTGCTTCTTTTGACTTCTTTGCACTTTTCTCAATAAATACTGTAGGTCTTCCTGCATAAGTGACCATATGTCTACCTCAGCCCAGGGAAGAAGAGCACCATGAAGTGTAGCAAAAATGTCATCTGCCTTGCCCACTGACTAAAATGTTGCATTTTATTCTCTAAACTATCTATATTCTGAGCAAAAAGTGGAAGAGAACACTTTTTTTGTATTTGGGATCCCCCATAATTCCATGGAGGCACAGTGGAGATATTTATAAAACATTTTTACCTCTCTCTAAGCAAGCCTTTAGTGACTTATTTTGCCTTAGTTACGTCAGCATATACACTATATTGCCAAAAGAATTTGGCCACCCATCCAAAGGATGAGAATCAGGTGTCCTAATCACTTGTATAAAATCAAGCATTTAGGCATGGAGACTGTTTCTACAAACATTTGTGAAAGAATGGGCCGCTCTCAGCGTGGAACTGTCATAGGATGCCACCTGTGCAACAAATCCAGTCGTGAAATTTCCTTGCTCCTAAATATTCCAAAGTTAACTTTATTATAAGAAAATGGAAGAGTTTGGGAACAACAGCAAGTCAGCAACCAAGTGGTAGGCCACGTAAACTGACAGAGAGGGGTCAGCGGATGCTGAAGCGCATAGTGCAAAGACTTTCTGTTGCTACAGAGCTCCAAACTTCATGTGACCTTCCAATTAGCCCACGTACAGTACGCAGAGAGCTTCGTGGAATGGGTTTCCATGGCCAAGCAGCTACATCTAAGCCATACATCTCCAAGTCCAATGCAAAGCGTGGGATGCAGTGGTGTAAAGCACGTCGCCACTGGACTCTAGAGCAGCGGAGACGCCTTCTCTGGAGTGATGAATCACACTTTTCCATCTGGCAAGCTGATGGACGAGTCTGGGTTTGGAGGTTGCCAGGAGAACGCTACATTTCGGACTGCTTTGTGCCGAGTGAAATTTTGTGGAGGAAGAATTATGGTGTGGGGTTGTTTTTCAGGAGTTGGGCTTGGCCCCTTAGTTCCAGTGAAAGGAACTTTGAATGCTCCAGGATACCAAAACATTTTGGACAATTCCATGGGTAGGCACTTCAAGTTCCTGTGTGAGTAAAGGCAGGTGGCCAAATACTTTTGGCAATATAGTGTATAGCAGTCCTGGGCAATTATTTGGACTCGGGGGGCCAACTTTAGAGAAAAAAATGTGTCTGGGGGCCGGCATATCTGATTTTTAGGATCACTAATGTCATTTTTTTTACTGAATGAGACACCCAAAATGTACATGCAAATAAAGAATTTGGGATTTACAATATTAAAAATGAACAATAAAACACTGAATATTGACAAAATATTAATGTCACACCCAGTCTCGATCGACATATTTTAAAATCAAGCGAAACGCAAAAAAAATTTAACAAACAGCGAAATATGAACACGAAAGGGAAAAAAAACACTTAATTAAAACATGTTTTACGGGCCTTTACATACAAGTGTACAACTAAGCTAACCACTATTTACACTTGTATGTTTAAACAACAAGTGTAAACAGAAGTCAAGCCCCATTAAATGGTATAACACTTTTCCTTAAAGGGGGCGTGTTATGATTTTTTCCCCCTACATTTAAAACACTTCTTGCGGTCTACATAACATGTAATAGTGCTTCTTTGGTCCAAATTTTGCACATATTGTGTTTTACAGACCATTTTCAAGCCGCTTTCTGACAGTCTTGCGCCCTTTTATGGTTACGTGCCTCCACTTCCCCAGCGTCCCCTCCCCATCAGCCATGTACTAGTTTTTAGTGCTTCTATACTGACAACTTAAGAAGTATTCAATGTTTTTTTATTGGAAATGGCAACAAGGGAGGATGTATGTGCATGTACGAGCCAGTCTGCCCCACAACAAGAAGGACCTAATTGACTGCAACTTTTAACGACAACTAAATAAAAATGACAGACTCGCGCAAAAGTCTTGGGGTAAATATATACCCTATATAGCAGACCTGGGCAAATTAAGGCCCTTTAAAGGCCTACTGAAAGCCACTACTACCGACCACGCAGTGTGATAGTTTATATATCAATGATGAAATCTTAACATTGCAACACATGCCAATACGGCCGGGTTAACTTATAAAGTGACATTTTAAAATTCCCGGGAAATATCCGGCTGAAACATCGCGGTATGATGACGTATGCGCGTGACGAAGTCCGAGTAACGGAAGTTATGGTACCCCGTAGAATCCTACGGGGTCCACAGTATTCTGGACATCTTTTGCAATTTTTTTAATGAACAATGAAGGCTGCAAAGAAGACAGTTGTAGGTGGGATCAGTGTATTAGCAGCGGACTACAGCAACACAACCAGGAGGACTTTGTTGGAGCGCTAGCCGCGCTAGCCGCCGACTTCACCTTGACTTCCTACGTCTCCAGGCCGCCAAACGCATCGGGTGAAGTCCTTCGTCCTTCTGCCGATCGCTGGAACGCAGGTGAGCACGGGTGTTGATGAGTAGATGAGGGCTGGCTGGCATAGGTGGAGAGCTAATGTTTTTAGCATAGCTCTGTGCAGTCGGGTTGCTAAGTTAGCTTTAATGGCGTCGTTAGCACAGCCTTGTTAACCTTCGCCACCCTGGAAAGCATTAACCGTGTATTTACATGTCCACGGTTTAATAGTATTGTTGATTTTCTATCTATACTTCCAGTCAGGGGTTTATTTCTTTTGTTTCTATATGCAGTTAAAGCAAGATGCTATCACGTTAGCTCGTAGCTAAAGCATTTCGCCGATGTATTGTCGTGGAGATAAAAGGCACTGGATGTCCATTTCGCGTTCTCGACTCTCATTTTCAAGAGGATATAGTATCCGAGGTGGTTTAAAATACAAATCTGTGATCTACAATAGAAAAAGGAGAGTGTGGAATCCAATGAGCCAGCTTGTACCTAAGTTACGGTCAGAGCGAAAAAAGATACGTCCATCGCTGCCTCTCAAGTCATTCACTGTAACGTTCCTCATCTACGAATCTTTCATCCTCGCTCAAATTAATGGGGTAATCATCACTTTCTCGGTCCGAATCTCTCTCGCTCCATTGTAAACAACGGGGAATTGTGAGGAATCCTAGCTCCTGTGACGTCACGCTACTACTTCCGGTACAGGCAAGGCTTTTTTTTATCAGCGAGCAAAAGTTGCGAACTTTATCGTCGATTTTCTCTACTAAATCCTTTCAGCAAAAATATGGCAATATCGCAAAATGATCAAGTATGACACATAGAATGGATCTGCTATTCCCGTTTAAATTAAAAAAAATCATTTCAGTAGGCCTTTAAGCTTTTCAATCTGGCCCGCCGGACATTCCCCCAATTTTTAGATCTTTAGGATTGAAACTAGCTGCCATTATGATGTGCAGTGATGTTTTCAAATTACCGTAAGTCTTGAACTACACAAAGTAATTTCAATGGTTGGAATCTGCGCTTTTGCATGATGTACTAGTTAAAATGGTAATCTAATTAGTTACTATGGTAATCTAAGTCACAGCAGCTCAGACGAGGCACCAAGCAGTGTGGGTGTGGAGCGTTTCCACGGAGTGTTTCAAGACCGGCCAGCCTGAAATGCGGGTGTCAGGGACAGACGCGGAAGGAGATTTTTACAGCAAAGATCTATAGTGATATATGAGATTGTAGGTGGGTATTTTTTATTTACCCTTCACGTTCATATTTCGCTGTTTGTTGCATTTTTGCTGCGTTTCGCTTGATTGTAAAATATGTCGATGGAGACATTCATACGTTGTCAATATTCAGTGTTTTATCAGTCATAGTTAATATTGTAAGTCCCAAATTCTTCGTTTTCATGTGCGTTCTGGGTGTCTCATTCAGTAGAAAAATGAGACATTATTGTGAGATTTTGTATTAGTGACCCTAAAAATCAGATATACTGGCCCCCAGGTAAAAATGTTTTATAAGTATCTCCACTGTGCCTCCATGGAATTATGCGGGGTCCCAAATACAAAAAAAAAACAGGTGCCAACAGGTAAGAAAAGTTGGTGTTTGCATAATAAGACCCCTTTAACTGTTTCAGTGTCGACACTGCTTTGAATTTGAATCCGCTAACTTCATGTAACTTCTGGTGCATAGTATATTTTCATCATGGAGATGAAACAGTACAACAAAGACAAAGAAAAAGCACAATTAATAATTGAATATTTGTTGTATCACGGTGCTTGGGCCCTAATCATTCAACAGTCAGTGAATTAGTCTGATTTCTCACATAATTCACTGTTGTTTCCACACCTAAGTGTGGGGTTCCAGTTTCCATGCTCGAGCTCTAAAGCAACTGTTGACAATATGCAGTGTCCCTCTCGGCCGCTAGGGGGCGATTGTGGTCATTTTAACTTGTTTAATGACTGATATTAAAATACAGTAGGGTAGTAGGCCTACGTTCAGTAAAAAACAAGGCAGAGGTTTTGTTTAACAAGTATATTTCTTATTTTTCAGTTTGATCAGTAACACTGTTTGAATATAGGACAATAAAACACTGTACTGTATCAAGTGATTCTTTGGTGTACTACTAGATGGAGCCCACTTACCAGTAGTGGTACTATAGTGATACACGTACCACAAAACCGATAAAAGATACAGTAACTACAATTTTACACACTGCTATTTGGTGTTGTCGGTCACTTGTTGTTTGGGATGTATACTGACTGACTATCGTTAAAATTCTAATGATGCGGCTATCGGTATTTAATTTTATAAATATGACCTTTGCGCTGTGACATTAATTTAGCTGCCGCTGGAAAGCATTAAACAAATTTGGCGATTATATGATCGTGATCAATGATCGTGATCAATTTCAGGTCGATGACGGTGATAAGATGGAGTGTACGTTACCTTGATCAAACATGGCGAAGAGTCAACCTTTTACCGCCTCACTTGCTGTTAAGTAAACACAATCATAGATATGAACCGAATGACCGAACTTGGAACTAAACTAACTAAACTGAGGACATCGTAATAATCTCAGCCATGACTTGGATGATTAATGCGTCACTAGAACCACGGACCGAATCAAGGTTTCCTAAAAACAATCTAAATGCGGAAATTGGCATAATCATGTGACTTAGATGTTGTCATTGAGAGGAAAAAGGGACACCATGTTCACTTGACAAACACCTCCATGGAGCCTGGCCAGTCGGGGACCAGCACTCGGCTACCTCAAACTACCAAACCGACTACAAAATACAGAGCCGAACAGTTCCCAAATGACTTCTAGGTGTCAGGTGATATGTTTCCTTTGCAAATATGATGACTACTTGTTGTCCAAAAGCTGTCCACTACTGCTAATGCTAGGAATTGGTAATAAGTCCATGATAACTTGACAGCTTCTAATACGCCAGCTTGAAGCACCAGTGTTGAAATAATTACTGATGCCTCAAAAAAATTTCAATTTGGAGTAGTACAATAATCCATCATTTTGCTCTGAAACACGATAGCATCCGCCGACAGGTCTGTAGTCGCCATCTGACGTCACATACCTTGTTTAAATGCACACCACCTAACATGCTAGTTGATTGTGTTGATTTATATGCTCTATTTGATATGATATATTAGGGCTGGGCGATATATCGAGTTTGTAAGATATATCGATATATTTTTAAACACGATATGAATTAAGAAAATATAGATAATTTTTTCACGTTAAAATGACCAAACGCCGCGGCTATTAAACCCCTCCCCTTCCTCCTTCTAAGACGTGCTTGCCCTCGCAAGTAAAATGCGAACTTCTGCACACCGGCCAACAACTACGGTTTTCCTGTAATGAGTACGGTTTTTGATAATCCATTCCGGTTTACGGCTGCAGTGGTAGAAAATACAGTTTTCAAATTAAAAAAAATAACCAACTTAAAAATCGAAGCTACGTAGCTTAACTACATTTCCCAGTAGCTTGGCAGTAGCTTCGCTACTTTTTAAACAAGTAGCGATTTCCGTGGCTTAGCTATTTTTAGACCCATGTAGCGGTTAGCTAAGCTATATGCTACAAAAGAGAGAGGGAGAGATAACTGGATTAGTGCAACTCCACGGGTAGGGGACAAAATATACAGGAACGATCCATGACTGGTTGGTTTACGTATAAGAAAATCCATGATTGGTTGGTTGGTTTACTATGATGAGTCACGATTGGTTGAGATTAGGGCAAAACATTAAGGACAGGCCAATCAGGGGCAAGATAGGGCAGGTCATGGAACCAGGAAGGGAAATCACAACAGACATCCCCAAATGACGACAAATCAAAGAAGAGAAAAGAGAATATTCAAGCGAAATGTACGCCGAAGTGAGGAAGATCATAGCCGCACAATTAAGTCAAGTCACTTACTTGGCGCTGACCAGAACCGTACGTGTGTGACAGTCCATTACCTCGTCCGCTGGGAATTAAAAAGTGCCTGCCTGCAAAAATTTTTTATCTTGAGTTTGATACAAATTTGCACAGCTAAGTTATTTATTTTATGTTGAAAGAATATTTTTCTATTTTATTTATGTTATGTAATTCTGTGCTACGTAAACAGTTTATTTTATGTGCTGTTAATACCCATCTTGACTAACTGGGTTAATAAAAGTGCCACTGACTGTTTACAGTACAGTTGTCATTCAGTGAATATCGCTTAAAAATGAATATCTTTATATGTATACTTTCACCGGAAAATATATCGCATATTGAGTTTAAGCAAAAATATATCGAGATATACTTTTTCGTCCATGTCGCCCAGCCCTATGATGTATCATATGAATATCAAGTCAAAGGTGTGCTCTGCACATAAATGCCATACATTAATATTATTTCCCGCTCAGTGTAATTGTGATGGCTAGAAACACAGTGATGGATCTGTGATGAAGATGACATAACAACAAACATAGTTGACTTGTTTAAGACTTTAAACGCAGGCTTTGATAAAAGACTTCCCTGCTGTGAGATTTTACATGATGTTGGTGGTGTACAACCTCTTGTGCTACAAAAAAAAAAAATGGAAATGCATGTTTTACATCTTTATTTACGCCATATAGAACCGGAGCGTACCGATGGATAAGATAAGAAATCGATATAGGTATCGATAAAAATCCAAAGCTACATCCCTACTTATGGTTGTTCTGATCATCAGAGACATATTTTGGTGAACTGCTTTGACCATTTACTGTTAATAGAAATGATGCAGCGTTTTGAATTGGTGGTTTACATGTCAATGTTTTTAAATTGTTGATGTTTACTAAAGATCTTGCTAATGGAGGATTGGAATGAATCAGTTCGCTCTTTATTGTTGTCTACTAACGAAACATACACATTTATCTTTACTCTGTATTAATTCAATTATTTGAGAAATCAGACTAATTTAGTGCATACAAACGTACTGACAGGGCTCCGTAAAAAACATTTGTAAGGAAACAAAGTAACTTAGTGTGCCGAACTGTACAACTCGATGGAAATGGTGCGACAACAGCGACATCTTTGATTGCATTGACAATGTTACCACTATTGGGTGTGTTTAAGTAGCCGTTTAAAATGCATTTTGTAGATCATACTATTTGGAATATATTTTAAAAATTCGAAGTGAGGCTTTTTTTGCCGGCAATGACACAAAACAACGTGGTCCTTGCATCTTTCTTCATAGTGCACTTTTTTAACTGGAGTATACCATTTGAGTCCTGTTTTAGGTGTCACATAAAAGCTAATATATTGTAATAAAAGTAACATTCCTTCCAATTTGCCTACTGTCTTTATTTACTCTTTAAAGCTACCATTTTGTACTGTAAACGTGTTCGTTCCAGACCGTTTTGTGTGTACGTAGCTTTCATGCTAATGAGCTCTGTTTACCCATACCTGTCTGACGTTGTGTGTCTCCAAACTGTTGTTTATTTTTATCCACTTTTGACACTTCACTTACTTGTCCAACATAACGGGTGTCATATATCACAACGACGTTAAGGAGTGGGGCAGGAGGACACAATCCAATCCAATCCATTTTATTTATATAGCACATTTAAAGACCTACTGAAACCCACTACCACCGACCATGCAGTCTGATAGTTTATATATCAATGATGAAATCTTAACATTGCCAATACGGCCGGGTTAACTTATAAAGTGCAATTTTAAATTTTCCGGGAAATATCCGGTTGAAAACGTCTCGGTATGATGACGTTTGCGCGTGACATCACGGAGTGAACGGAAGTATTGGGACACCATTGTGTCCCAATACAAACAGCTGTTTTCATCGAAAAATTCCACAGTATTCTGGACATCTGTGTTGGTGAATCTTTTGCAATTTGTTTAATGAACAATGAAGACCGCAAAGAAGAAAGCCGTAGGTGGGATCGGTGTATTAGCGGCTGGCTGCAGCAACACAACCAGGAGGACTTTGAGGATAGCAGACGCGCTATCCGACGCTAGCCGCCGACCGCATCGATGATCGGGTGAAGTCCTTCGTCGCGCCGTCGATCGCTGGAACGCAGGTGAGCACGGGTGTTGATGAGCAGATGAGAGCTGGCGTAGGTGGAATGTTTTTAGCATAGCTCTGTCGAGGTCCCGTAGCTAAGTTAGCTTCAATGGCGTCGTTAGCAACAGCATTGCTAGGCTTCGCCAGGCGGGACAGCATTAACCGTGTAGTTACAGGTCCAGTGTTTGGTAGTATTGTTGATCTTCTGTCTATCCTTCCAGTCAAGGGCTTATTTCTTCTGTTTCTATCTGCATTTAAGCACGATGCTATCACGTTAGCTCCGTAGCTAAAGTGCTTCGCCGATGTATTGTCGTGGAGATAAAAGTCACTGTGAATGTCCATTTCACGTTCTCGACTCTCATTTTCAAGAGGATATAGTATCCGGGGTGGTTTAAAATATAAATCCGTGATCCACAATAGAAAAAGGAGAAAGTGTGGAATCCAATGAGCCCTTGTACCTAAGTTACGGTCAGAGTGAAAAAAGATATGTCCTGCACTGCACTCTAATCCTTCACTCTCACTTTCCTCATCCACAAATCTTTCATCCTCGCTCAAATTAATGGGGTAATCGTTGCTTTCTCGGTCCGAATCGCTCTCGCTGCTGGTGTAAACAATGGGGAAATGTGAGGAGCCTTTCAACCTGCGACGTCACGTTACTTCCGGTACAGGCAAGGCTTTTTTTATCAGCGACCAAAAGTTGCGAACTTTATCGTCAATGTTCTCTACTAAATCCTTTCAGCAAAAATATGGCAATATCGCAAAATAATCAAGGGTGACACATAGAATCGATCTGCTATCCCCGTTTAAATAAGAACATTTCATTTCAGTAGGCCTTTAAACAACAAAAGTGTTTCCAAAGTGCTGCACAACAATATTAAAAACAATATTCAAATATTATCCTTAGCTCCACCAATGACTGAATAAAAACAAAAAATAAATATAAAAACAATATAAAAATATATATGATTAAAACGATTTTAAAGACATTAAACAAAACATTAGCAACATTAGCCTAGCATTGCACTCACAAGTTGTCATGTTGTATTTTCCTACATTTAAAACACTTGTGGTCTACATAACATGTCATGGTGGTTCTTTGGTGAAAATGTTGCATAGATTATGTTTTACAGATCATCTTCAAGCCGCTTTCTGACCGTCTCTTCAGGATGCGCCGTTTTTATGGGCGGTCTTCTTTACGTGCCGAAGTCCTATGAGCCAAACTCCCTTTGACAGCGTTCCATAACGAGTCTACTGACAGATATACGCTACTTTGTATCAGACATAGCGACAGCGAAGGATGCATGTGCAACGTCAGACTCGCACAAAGCTCTTCGGGTAAAGCTCGACCATATATGGTGCTAATAAGTAAGAAAAGTTGGTTTTGCATATTAGGTCCCCTCTAACATCCGCATGATAGGTTAGCCCTGAGGTCTTCAATAGAGTTCGGGACCCGCAGGGGGTCTGCAGAAGTACTGATCAGCACACTAGTTGTCATCTAACCCAGTGTTTTTCAACCACTGTGCCACGGCTAGTGTGCCGTGGGAGATTATCTAATTTCACCTCTTTGGGGTAAAAAATATTTTTTGCAAACCAGTCTGCATGATGTGTTGTTGTTGAGTGTCGGTGCTGTCTAGAGCTCGGCTGAGTAACCGTGTAATTCTCTTCCATGGCAGCAGGTAGCTAATTGCTTTGTAGCTGTCGGAAACAGCGGGAGGCAGGGGTGCAGGTAAAAAGGTATCTAATGCAGTGGTTCTTAACCTGGGTTCGATCGAACCCTAGGGGGTTCTGTGAGTCGGCCTCAGGGGTTCGGCGGAGGTCAAGACACACCCGACTCATCGTGTAAATACAAAATTCTCCCTATCGGCGTATAACGGATACGGCAACAGCAGAAGTCACACTGATTTTCAGGTGTGTAATTTGTTGTGAGTTTATGCACTGTGTTGGTTTTGTTCTTCGAACAAGGTGATGTTCATGCACGGTTCATTTTGTGCACCAGTAAAAAAAAACATGGTAACACTTTAGTATGGGGAACATTTACACCATTAATTAGTTGCTTATTAATGTTAAGTCTTGGCGTAAATGAGGACTCAGCTGCAGAGGAGTGACAATTGACTCAGACCTTTATTTAAATAATTCCTTGCTATCTCTAGGACAGAGTGATTAAAGAAAGTGGCTACAAAATCTATCTAAGATATATTCAAGCACCTATAGGGTATTAGCATAGGACATGAGGCAATAAACAGAAAATCACTCCATAAAGGAGGAACAGGCAATAGCCAAAAAGTTCTATGAGTCGAATACACAAAAAAAACAACAATCTATAATAATCTACAAAAAGGAAATTCACTCATGCTAAAAAGTCGAGACGCTATAAACAGAAAGTATGTATAAAGTATTTGGGAAGCCTGAAAACTAAAAGCGCTCCAGAAGGAGGGAAAAAAAAGGAAGACAAGGCACTATGAAAATTGATACAAAAAGACTTGACCAAAAAAACTTAGCAAAAGAAAATCACTCTCTCAGAGGGAACAAAGGAATCAATAAACAAAGCGAGACAATACTTGTCAAACTTGGTTGATGGCTGTGAACAAGGCTGTGGACAAGGCTGGAGGTACGTAGCGAGACGATATACTCTGGCAACAAGACAGGGGAAGACGAGGACTATATACACATGAGGGAGGGTGACACAGGTGGACACAATCAGGCAATCGGGAGAGACATCAGACCAGTGACACAGGAGGAAGGGCAAGTGGCCTGAAACGAGAGGAGGATTAGAATTTTCAAAATAAAACAGGAAGTGTGCCAGACAACCCCAAAACAGGACTTCCCTCACCACGGTGTGACAGTACCCCCCCCTCTATGGCCGACTCCGGACGGCCCAGACTGTTCGGGGTGGTCTCTGTAGAAGTCCCTGATGAGAGTGGGGTCGACAATGTGGCGGGAAGAAACCCACTGTCTCTCTTCAGGTCCGTATCCTTACCAATCCACCAGGAATTGTCTGCCCCGACCCCGGTTGCGCACTGCCAACAAGCGTTTAACTTTGTATACTGGTCCACCTTCAATTACTTCGGGTGGTGGAGGGGACGTGGTGGCTGGGACCATAGTGCTTTCTTTGGCTGGTTTGACCTGACTGACGTGGAAGGTGGGATGGACGCGGAGGGATCGGGGCAGACGAAGCCGAACCGCTGCAGGTCCGACGAGCTTGGTAATTGGGAATGGACCTACAAAGCGTGGTGCCAGTTTCCTTGATGTGACCTTGAGATGTAAGTTCTTGGCTGAAAGCCAGACTCTCTGACCAGGTTCGTACGCAGGCGCAGGTCGTCTCTTGCGGTCTGCCGCTCTCTTCATCCGATCTTGTTGTCTGGTCAATACTTGACGGGCGGCTGCCCAAATGCGGTGACAACGTCGGACCATGGCATGGGCGGCGGGGACCGACACTTCTGACTCATTCTCTGGAAAGAGAGGAGGCTGGTACCCTAAGGCACAATGAAAGGGAGAGAGGCCGGAGGCTGATGTAGGCAGCGAATAGTGCGCATACTCTACCCAGACCAGGTGTTTGCTCCATGTGGAGGGGTTCTGGCAGACCAAGCACCGGAGGCCGGTTTCCAGCTGCTGGTTAAGTCATTCGGTCTGGCCGTTGGCTTCTGGATGATATCCTGATGTCAGGCTGGCCTTGGCTCCAATGAGTCGGCAGAACTCCCCCCAGAACCGTGATACAAACTGTGGTCCCCGGTCTGAAACAATGTCTTTGGGAAATCCATGAACTCGGAATACATTAGTCATCATAGTCTCTGCCGTCTCTTTGGCGGATGGTAATTTAGGCATAGCAATGAATCTGACCATTTTGGAGAATCTTGTCGACCACGGTGAGGACGGTGGTGTTACCTTGTGAGACTGGGAGGCCTGTAACGAAGTCCTTCGAGATGTCTGACCACGGTCTGGAGGGAATGGGGAGCGGCTGGAGAAGTCCCATGCGAGACCTGGAAGACATTTTGTTCCTGGCACAGACCGAACAGGCCTCTACGTACTCCCGGACCTCCGTCTCCATGGCTGGCCACCAGAACCGCCGGGAGATCACAAACATGGTTCTTTTAACTCCCGGATGGCAGGAAAGCCGCGAGGTGTGAGCCCAATAAATCACCCGGGGACGCAGCTCACTGGGGACAAACAATCGATTAACAGGACATCCCCTAGGTGGCGGGGCCACACCGTTAGCTTGCTTTACCTCTTTTTCTATTGGCCAAGTTACCGCTCCTACCACACAGTTCAGTGGAAGGATAGTCTCAGGTTGCTTGGCCTCAAGCTCGGGGTCGAATAATCGTGACAAGGCGTCTGGCTTGACGTTGCGGGACCCCGGCCTGTAGGAGAGCGAGAAGGAAAAGCGATTAAAAAAAAGCGCCCACCTGGCCTGGCGAGAGTTGAGTCTCTTAGCCTTCTTTATGTATTCCAGGTTCTTGTGATCTGTCCAGACGATGACCGGGTGTTCGGCCCCCTCAAGCCAATGCCTCCATTCCTCCAAGGCGAGCTTCACCGCCAGCAACTCACGATTGCCGACATCATAGTTTCTTTCAGCTTTGGACAGCCGCCGCGACAGAAAGGCACATGGATGCATCTTGCCGTCCTGTTGAGAACGTTGAGACAGGACCGCTCCCACTCCTTCATTAGAAGCGTCCACCTCCACGACGAACTGGCGCTGCGGGTCCGGAATGGTGAGGATGGGCCAAACGTACGGCCCGAGGGCCGGATCAGGCCCGCGAACAGGTTTTATCCGGCCCGCGGGATGAGTCATACTTGCCAACCCTCCCGAATTTTTCAGGAGACTCCTGAATTTCAGTGCCTCTCCTGAAAATCTCCCGGGACAACCATTCTCCCAAATTTCTCCCGATTTCCAGCCGGACTTAAGGCGCGGACCTGAATGAGGACAGCCTGTCGTCACGTCCGCTCTTTACTTCACACTTCAGAACCGACTCCCACAATTGCCACCAGAGTGCGCAATACAACGTAAACAGTTGGCCAACTAAAAAGTAACTTTTTGGTTGGCCAAAGGTTTA
>NC_084744.1:19965084-20007584 GCF_033978785.1 Entelurus aequoreus | reverse complement strand
GTATTTCTACCCTTCTTGAGACATCAACAAGGAAAAGTACCTTCCATATGAGGACATAAATCATGGTCCCAATAGGGAAGACCATTGCATCTAATAGAGAGCCAAATACTAGTCTGTGAACATTGCTCCAAAGTCAGGATTTTTTTTGTTGATTTAATGTGCGTACCAAAGTAAACATTGACAGGTGCAAAGGCAGCAATATATGACAAAACAAGACGGCAGCTAAAGAAGGACTTCCCTGTTCATCCCCGAAAAACCCCGCCAGGTGAACAGGAAAATACAAGAAAGTGTGTGTGTGTGTTGTGTGTGTTCTTGTATTTCTACACTACTTGAGACATCAACAAGGAAAAGTACCTTCCATATGAGGACTGGTAAACAAGTTAGGACATAAATCATGGTCCCAATAGGGAAAACCATTGCATCTAATAGAGAGCCAAATTTTAGAGTCCGTGAACATTGCTCCAAAGTCAAGATTTTTTTGTTGATTTAATCTGCATACGAAAGTAAACATTGACAGGTGCAAAGGCAGCAATATATAGTTGTGGTCAAAAGTTTACATACACTTGTAAAGAACACAATGTCATGGCTGTCTTGAGTTTCCAATAATTTTTACAACTCTTATATTTTTTAGTGATAGAGTGATTGGAGCACATACCTGTTGGTCACAAAAACATTCATGAAGTTTGGTTCTTTTATGAATTTATTATGGGTCTACTGAAAATGTGACCAAATATGCTGGGTCAAAAGTTTCATGTCCCTTGGCAAGTTTCACTGCAATAAGGCGCTTTTGGTAGCCATCCACAAGCTTCTGCTTGAATTTTTGACAACTCCTCTTGACACAATTGGTGCAGTTAAGCTAAATTTGTTGTTTTTCTGACATGAACTTGTTTCTTCAGCATTGTCCACACGTTTAAGTCAGGACTTTGGGAAGGCCATTCTAAAACCTTAATTCTAGCCTGATTTAGCCATTCCTTTACCACTTTTGACATGTGTTTGGGGTCATTGTCCTGTTGGAACACCCAACTGCGCCCAAGACCCAACCTCCGGGCTGATGATTTTAGGTTGTCCTGAAGAATTTGGAGGTAATCCTCCTTTTTCATTGTCCCATTTACTCTCTGTAAAGCACCAGTTCCATTGGCAGAAAAACAGGCCCAGAGCATAATACTACCACCACCATGCTTGATGGTAGGCTTGGTGTTCCTGGGATTAAAGGCCTCACCTTTTCTCCTCCAAACATATTGCTGGGTATTGTGGCCAAACAGCTACGTTTTTGTTTCATCTGACCACAGAACTTTCCTCCACAAGGTCTTATCTTTGTCCTTGTGATGTCAGATGAAACACAAATTGAGCTGTGTACTTTTGACCCAGCAGATTTGGTCACATTTTCAGTAGACCCATAATAAATTCATAAAAGAACCAAACTTCATGAATTTTTTTTTTGACCAACAAGTATGTGCTCCAATCACTTTATCACAAAAAAATAACAGTTGTAGTAGTTATTGGACATATGAAATAACAAGTGTGTGTACAATTTTGAAGTGCTCCCTCTCTGGTCAACATATGAAATAACAAGTGTGTGTTAAATGTTGAAGTGCTCCCCCTCTGGCCAACATATGTAATAAGTGTGTGTAAGACATTGAAATGCTCCCCTTTTGGCCTAAATTAACCACATAAAATAAAATAAATATGTACATAGAGACATACTGTAATAACTTGAAGTAAATAATGAAGATTAAAAAGCAATTACAAATAAACTTTTTTCTTATAAAATTGGGAGCAATTTCTCATATTCTTTCTGTTTCTGTAATATTGCAATATTGTCTCGTAAAATTATTACTTTATGTGAAACCATTACTTTTTAGTGCAAAATGGTGACATTTGTCATATAAAATTGACTTTTTTTTTGTTGTTCTTGTAAAATAGTGACATTTTCTAAGTAAAATTATGACTTTTGTCATAATTTTGCCAAGTAAAATTTCGATTGTTATTGTAATATTGCCAACATTTTTATGTCTTCGTATACAATTGTGACTTTTGTCAAGTAAAATGACGACTCTTCATAAAATTGCCAACATTTTAAGCTTTTCTTGTAAAATTGCAACTGTTATTGAGTAAAATTCCAACTTTTAATCATAATATTGCACAAATGTTCCATTTTTCTAGTACAATTTTGACTTGCGTAGAGTAAACTTATGACTTATTATAATACAGCCAAAATTCCAACTAATTTTTCAGCTTTTTTATATTTGCATATTATGTATATATTATTAATGTTGTAAATACAAATCTTTATATATCTAAAAAGGGTGGTCCTAAAGAGGTGGGCATTATTCGGAGGTCTCAAGAAGGTAACAAATACAAGAGTGTGCGTGTGTGTGTGTGTGTGTGTGTGTGGTGGCGACTCCTGATCCTAACGTACTTGTTGAAGAGAGAGAGAAAGCAGGATTTTGACAGGCTGCAGTGAAATTAGGAGAATTGACTATGGCGTCTTTGTTCCTAGCTGGTGACATGGGGAGGGCGGGAGGTTTATTACACACACACACACACACACACACACACACACACACACACACACACACACACACACACACACACACACACACACACACACACACACACACACACACACACACACACACACATCCACCTCCCTCGAGACTTCTACCGTGCTCTTGTCTTTCTAAAAGTGACTACAAAGTGGATGTGTGACAAGTTCCCAAGGCCTGATGTGATGTGTGTGCGTAGTGAGGCAAAACAAACAAACAAATGTCGCCTTTTTGGAGAGAAAAAAAAAAAAAGCTCACGCCGGTTTGCATGAATGTCTTGTGTAAAAATAGGTGCTAAATGTGGAACGGGTTGATGTTATATGTTTTTAAGCAGCCGGCGCGACTTGAAGTTCCACCCGGTTTGTCAATTTGCAACTTTATGATCACACAACACGAGGAGGAACACTCAACTTCTTTACCCAGCATGCATCAGTCACCACCCTCTGCATCCCAACCTGACACGTGGATACTTGCACAAACTGCAATTAATTAGCTACACTCCCACAGAGAAGATTAGTACTTTCCACTAAGAAGTAATGGAAATAAGAGTCCGTTCCTAAATATTGATACTGCTGATATATGAACTAAATGATATCAATATGGCCGATGATAGAACTTTGAATAAAATCGTCATATCGTGATAATTTATGTTGATGACACATTCTAGCTGTGTGCCGCAAATTTGACAGCGACCGAACGTGCTCACAAGCCAATGAACGTTCTCGCTGGCAGCTAACGTCCCTCTACAGGGCAGCTTCTAAATCACTAATCAATAAAACAGTTTTTTACAAGTAGCATCATCACTGGAGGACTAGTAGCTAAACATGCTACAATACACACTGTATGGAGATACTAAAAAACAAATCATAGCTAACCGCCAGTGCTCTTGAACGTAAATATCAACGATGGGGGGATGGATACAAATATCGATAGCAACAATACCAAGTACAGTATGGTCGATACTACAGTGATTAGATTATTTTTTTCACGATCACATAATAGTTTTTTGTCGTTTGTTATTGTTTACAAACTAAAAAAAATACAAGTTTTCGCTTGTGTTTAATTATTTCCCCACTATAGACTTGATTTCAAAATGTGGAATGTAATAAAAGGGAATACTTTAAATATTTATTGATATTGTTACACACATACTGAGTTTTTGTCCGATTATAATTGTGATCAAAAATGTTATCAATCAATGATCCTGAAATATTAAAGGGTGAACATCGGTATCACCAATACTGCCCCTGTAACTACTTGGTATCGGATCGATACACAAATTTGTAGTATAAAACAAAACAAATGTAAACTATTTAACTGTTAAATAAAGTAATTTGATAATAGTTTTGAGGATTTTTTTAAATTGTTATTTATATACCAAATAAAATATTGTGATATACTGTATATATTATCGCAAGAGGCACGATGTAGATACTGTATTATTAATAATACTAATTTTGCATTAACTTTATTGAACTATTCTTTCAATCAGGGATGGGTACTGAATTCTTTTATAGGTATTGCCCAAATTTAAACGGCACTAACAGGTACCGAGTCACTTAAAATCAAATATTTCAATACGTCTGTTGCAGTCAAGCACTTGGCGGGGAAACAGGCTTATTCATAGCGCACTGCCTTGACAGAATGTGCAATTTTCCATGGCAACAAAGCAAATATGCCTGATTGAAAGCACTCAAAATTAAGACCCCACTTTTCGAAAAGTGCTAGTACGGTGATAATTGACATTATATTTGCCGTAGACATGCTGCTGATTAGCATTAGCGAATTTGCATGGCAATTTCAACGCTTCCAGATTTAGTACTGAAAACTACAACTAAGATGCATGTTCCAATCAAACAGCAGGTGTGTAAAAAGTATACAATGCTTACAGTATTAACACTTTGCAAGGTTCAACCAAAGATCAGACTGGCACATTCAGCCTAATGGCAAAGACTACTTCCTGACTAGAACAACACACCTAACGGGCTGAAATTAATGCATACTCGCAAACAAGATAAAACAACAATCATTAAATGACAGATTTTAGTATTCAACAAATTACAATTTACGACCACGTGGACACACAGAAAATTGGTATGGTATCGTTTCAAATGTAAAAGGTTCCCATTTCTATATCCCATAGAAAACATGTTCCAGGTTGAAAACATGTGTACTGGTAATATTTCATTTCAACGTTTCAAAAGAAGACTGAAGATGACACGCCACTAACTTGCAGCAGACGTTTACCGTGTGTGCCTGGGAGGTGAGTCTCTTGACAAAACAACTTCTCCTATGTTTTTAACAGTACTTCACTTCGGCCATGTTGTGCTTAGTAGCCAGCACAGCGTTTGCAGACACTTTCTATGCTACTAATATATTACAGTAAAAAACACTAAAACTACATAGATTTTCCTCTTTGCCATTCTGATTTCAAACAAACAAAAATGAGCTCAAAAATTTGCCGTGTATAGCTGGATTTGTAGAACGTCACGCATGATTGAAGTTTTGTGTGAATTTGGAGCTATTTTTGTACAGAACTTTTGAGTTGAATCCTGAAGTACTACTAGTAATAGGGCATGAGCAGACTCTTTTTCCTGAGGAAGCTTAGGTCCTTTAATGTGTGCAGCAAGCTGTTGGAGATCTTTTATCAGTCTGTTGTGGCCAGTGCCCTGTACTTTGCAGTGGATTGTTGGAGTAGCAGCACCAGCAAAAAGGGACTTGACAAACTGATCCGGAAAGCCGGCCAAACTATTGGCACGCAGTTGGAGTGAGGGGCAGGAGGACACTGGACAAACTGCTGGCCATCATGGACAATCCTGCCCACCCACTCCACCAGACAATTGAGGGACAGCGGAGCTCATAATCCAACAGGCTCCTTCAGCTTCGTTCCCAAAGTGTTCGATTCAAGAACTCCTTCATTCCGCACTCCATCCAGCTGTATAATCACTCTCCATACAGCAATAGATGATATCTGTCTATTACCTGACACCTTCTATGTTAGCTACCTCTCTTTGTTTAGAATGTATATTTTCTGCTGGATCTACTCTCTATTTTATGCCGCAGCTGTTACATACACTGTAATATTGTACATGGTAATTGTTATATATTGTATATATTATAAAAAAATATAATATAATAAAATAATATATCAGTATATATTATATACTGTATATATAATATGTACATATTACATATATGTTATATTTTATATTGCTACTATGTTACATTTTTAGTGTACTTTATACTTGCATTATCTTTTCCATCCTTACCCTTTCCATCCTTTGTAACTGAGCTACTGTTTGGAAACATTTCCCTGTGGATCAATGAAGTTTGTCTAAGTCTAATAAACTTTTTACTTCATACAGTGTTGACATATTTTGCATATCCTTGCACTCTTGTATTGGATCGCAATAAGATCACGCAGCTGGACCTCGTGTTGCCGTTTAATAAGCACTACTACCACCAACACACTTTCACTTTTGTTCCCTGCTGCCTCATGCATGTGTCTTATTTTAAAAAGGCATCAACATAGGGAAAAAAAAGACACTTTTGCATAATTTGTTGCTGTTTAATAAGCACTACTACCGCCAACACACTTACTTTCACTTTTGTTCCATGCTGCCTTATGCGTGTGTCTTACTTTAAAAAGGCACCAAAATAGGAAAGAAAAAAACAGAAGAAAAGTTTGCATAATTTATTGCCGTTTAATAAGTACTACTACCGCCAAAACACTTATTTTCACTTTCACTCCGTACTGCCTCATGCATGTGTCTTATTTTAAAAAGGCACCAAAATACGAAAGAAAGAAAAAAGACACTTTTCCATAATTTGTTGCCGTTTAATAAGCACTACTACCGCCAACACACTTACTTTCACTTTCACTTTTGTTCCCTGCTGCCTCATGCGTGTGTCTTACTTTAAAAAGGCACCAAAATAGGAAAGAAAAAAACAGAAGAAAAGTTTGCATAATTTATTGCCAACACACTTACTTTCACTTTCACTTTTGTTCCCTGCTGCCTCATGCGTGTGTCTTACTATAAAAAGGCACCAAAATAGGAAAGAAAAAAACAGAAGAAAAGTTTGCATAATTTATTGCCGTTTAATAAGTACTACTACCACCAACACACTTACTTTCACTTTCACTCCGTACTGCCTCATGCATGTGTCTTATTTTAAAAAGGCACCAAAATACGAAAGAAAGAAAAAAGACACTTTTCCATTATTTGTTGCCGTTTAATAAGCACTACTACCGCCAACACACTTACTTTCACTTTCACTTTTGTTCCCTGCTGCCTCATGCGTGTGTCTTACTTTAAAAAGGCACCAAAATAGGAAAGAAAAAAACAGAAGAAAAGTTTGCATAATTTATTGCCGTTTAATAAGTACTACTACCGCCAACACACTTACTTTCACTTTCACTCCGTACTGCCTCATGCATGTGTCTTATTTTAAAAAGGCACCAAAATACGAAAGAAAGAAAAAAGACACTTTTCCATAATTTTTTGCCGTTTAATAAGCACTACTACCGCCAACACACTTACTTTCACTTTCGTTCCCTGCTGCCTCATGCGTGTGTCTTATTTTAAAAAGGCACCAAAATACGAAAGAAAAAAAAAAGACACTTTTGCATAATTTATTGCCGTTTAATAAGCACTACTACCGCCAACACACTTACTTTTGCTTTCACTTTTGTTCCCTGCTGCCTCATGCATGTGTCTTATTTTAAAAAGGCACCAAAATAGGAAAGACAACCAAAAAAAAAGAAGAAACTTTTGCATAATTTATTAGCTTTAAATTCCAGGCCATGCTCTGTCACCCTTCAAAAGTACCGCTTGATATTTTTTTTCTGGCCAAGTTGGAGACAATCATTAACATCCGTAAATAAAGCTTATTGCTTTAAGCTGTACGAAAAAAGGCCCATGCTTATTGGTGATGATGTCATCCCTTTGTGGACGCTTGATGAAGCTTGAGGCGGGGGTTGTGTATGCGTGTATAATGTATGTGTGTGTGTGTGTGTGTGAGAGAGAGTTCCAAACTTGCTAACCTTCCCCCTGTGGACTTTTTGATATCATTTCAAATGTATGACATTTAAACTTGTGCTGCACTCAAATTGGACTCCTTCGTGGCAAACTAACCGGAATGCACTTCAAAGTTCCATCAGGCCGGGAGGGGTGGTCGTGCCATGTGTGTGTGTGTGTGTGTGTGTGTGTGTGTGGCTTTTATCCGAGGCTATGGGAGCGGTTGATGTTCTGTGCATGTAAACGTGCGGCTTTGGGTAAAGGTGGCGACAGTTTGTGTGCCCCCCCCCTCCCCCCTCCTCCATTATTGTCCGCTTGCATTTGCGCCAGTGGATCCGAGGGCCCACTGTGTCTTTTCAGGTTACGTTCTCATCATTTCTCCTAATGCAGAGACCCACAGGGTCGGTGGCAATGGCACAATGTGCCTGTTGTACGGTTACTGTCAGCTCCCTCAAATAAGGCTTCCTGTTCATTAGACTCCTTTTCACCTCGCCACAATGCGCCGGCTTTGCAGCAATGGTGAGTCGACGCCCATCTCTTCAATGGCGTGTGAATAGTTCTAAATAGTGTTTATGCAAGCCATTGTTGTCCATTGTGCGGTGGCTCTTAATGCACACTCATTTGCCCGCTTTTGTCACCCTGGATGCATTATCTTGCCTGCGTGGTTTTCAGATGCATGCTTGGCGTCTGAAGCCGGTAAACAGACTAAAAAGTTAACTCCCGGCGGACAATGCTGCCGAATGACTGATAAAGCGGGACGCGTTAAAACTGAGTTTCTGTACTGACCCCAATAGAAGGCGGCTCTGCTTTTTCAAGATTTTTGGCATTCGTGGAATAGTATTTTGCCTGTCTAAAAACAGTGCCTGTTCAGTTTAAGGCAGGGGTGTCTAACTCATTTTAGATCACATGGAGAAAAATCGGACTGGTAAAATCACAGTGCGATAACTTAAAAATAAAGACAACTTCAAATTATTTAAACTTTAAAAAAAAAAGCGTTTTAAGCTAAATTTATTTACTTATTAGTACTTTTAACACACCCCTTATGGTTGAGGAATTCACATTAGATGCATAATTCTGGTCTTGACCTCTGTATGTATGCTGAGATTATTGCAGATCTTCAAGATGCAACCTTTTCATCAAGTTTGAATAGTAGGATATTGAGACTGATTTGGTGGATTTAAAGATTCCTTCTTTTTTTTTTCTAAATTAAATTGTAAAGGGGTATTTGATGGGTAGATTCTGAAATGTATTGTATTGTATTTTGTATATTATATGATGATGTATAGTTTAACTGTGGATCCCTGTTCACAAACTGTGTGCTTCTAGGGATGACCCTTTTTGCAGAACGGACTCTGATATTAACAAAATAAATAATAATGAAATACAAAACTATCCATGTCTGTCTGTAAATAAAAAAATAAATAAAACCTCAGATTGTTTTCTTTGTTTATAAATAGAACAAGCACATTCTGAAAATCATAACTTTGTTGTTTTTTTACACTTACATGTTGCGGTTAATAGTATTCTACCTTTATTTGTCGTTATTTATATTTTCTGAATAAATTATGTGATAATGTTCATCAGTCAACTCATTGGTGTTAATTTTCAATCTATCAAGATAAAAAAAATATCAAAATCAAATTACAGGATGTTACTTATGTAGTTTGATCATTTTCCTCAACTGGTGCACTAACATCATGTGGTTTATTTCTATTTTTTTACATATGTAGCATCATCTACAAAGATACAAACAATTGCTATTGTGACATCTAGTGGACACATTTAGAACAGCAGTTTCTTTCATTCAAAAATTTCGGCTCATTTTTATACTTAGCAAACTCATCCCGCGGGCCGGATAAAACCTGTTCGCGGGCCTGATCCGGCCCACGGGCCATACGTAATTCTGCTGCTCTGCAAAGTGCAGAGCAGCAGAATGGAAATGAATAGTTTTGTAAACTTATTTCACTTATTTAACTTAAGACTTCATGGCAGCGATAGTTAATTCCTTTCCCAGTGTTTATTCGGGCAGATTTGTCCAAAAATCAGGGCCAGTGATCGGATAAAATGTGCGGCTTTATATTAAAAAAGAAATTTAAAAAAATACAAAAATGCAACCAGTTACATAATCCGATAGTCAGCGACATAAGTAATGGACACATTTTGATGAAATTGTCAGAAAATGTCTGAAATAGATCCTGGAACAAGGGCTTTTGTAGTTTTTATCCTTATTCTTGCATGAGCTTGCCAAAATGCTCATTGTTGACATTTATTTTGTCACCATAGCACATAGACCAGGGGTGTCAAATGTACGGCCCGCGAACAGGTTCTATCCGGCCAGCGGGATGAGTTTGCTAAGTATAAAAATGAGCTAACATTTTTGAATGAAAGAAACTGCTGTTCTAAATGTGTCCACTAAATAGCAATTCTTCGTATCTTTGTAGATGATGTTACATATGTAAAAAAAAACAAAAAACACATGATGTTAGTGCACCAGTCAAGAAAAATTATCAAACTACATAAATAACATCCTGTAATTTGATTTTGATCTTTTTTTATCTTGATAGATTAAAAATTAACACCAATGAGTTGACTGATGAACATTATCATATAATTTTTTCAGAAAGTATAATTAACGACAAATAGTGTAATAATGTAAGTGTAAAAAACAACAACAACAACATTATGATTTGTACATTTTCAGAATGTGCTTGTTCTATTTTTAAACAAAGAAAACCAACTGAAGTTGTCTTTATTTTTAAGTTATCGTGCCCTGATTTTAAATTTAAATTGGGAGTAGATTTTTCTCCATGTGGCCCCCGATCTAAAATGAGTTGGACACCCCTCAAATAGACCAAGGGTGTCCAACCAATTTTCATTGAGGGCCACATTGCAGTAATGGCTGCTTTCAGAGAGCCGCTTTTTAAAAATGTATTTACATTATGCATGCGGGTAAATAACCTGCGATTAATCATGATTAATCGAAATGCATATGCATTTGATTATTACATTTTTTTTGCTTAAAAATCATAAAAAATAGGTGACAAGCAGATATTTAACTATTTGTTTTTATCTCACAAAAATAGTTTTGCAATACAGTACAATAATATTATAATTGGCATGATTGGATAATATTAAAGTTTAAAATATGCATTTTTTTCTGTCAAAATTTAGTAATTAAAAAAAAAAAAAAACTATTTTATTGAAACTTATTTTTTCCAGGCTTTTGCCTGACGTGGCCAGCCAGAACTGGCCCCCGGACCTTGAGTTTGACACCTGTGACATAGACAAACAACCAGCCATGCATTTGAACATCAAAGTTTATACCGTTTTTGCTTTGGTTTGATACTTGGTATGTACAAAAGAATAATAATAATAATTAACTACATTATATCTCTACCTTAAATTTAAGGACACAAGCACTCGGTAGCTGATCAGCAGCTGATCATTATTGTTGTCGTCATGCTCTGCAGGTGTTCGACTCTTCTACTTTAATGGACTAAATTACCTCATGGTTACAATTATTATTTGTTTCTGCTTAACATTTATTCAGCCGTGTCCTTTGTAATTGTTTTATTTCGGTCCATTCAATAACCTATAGAAATAATTGTCAATTTAGCATCCTTTGAACGCCGTCGTCGTGACTGATTTACAGCCATAATTTTAAAATGGCCGTACAATTTAAATTTATATCGGAGTCTAACATTTTCCCCAAATATAACATGTCTAAAGAACATTTGTTTTTTCATATTTTTTGCCCATTAATTGTGTTTTGTTTACTTTTTCAAATATTGCCAAAGTGGCATAGCAGTTTTGAATAGGCTTCACTATAGGAGATATCAAACACTTGTCATTTCTCTTTTGACCTATTAAAACCCTCTCCGTTGTTAGAGCCGCCATGCCAGCAACTTGAGGGTTTCAGGTTTGATCCCCGCTTCCGCCATCTTAGTCGCTGCGGTTGTGTCCTTGGGCAAGACACTTAGCCATCTGCTCCAAGTGCCACCCACACTGGTTTAAATGTGACTTAAAGATGTACATAATGGGTTTCACTGTGTAAAGCGCTTTGTGTCGCCAGAAAAAAAGCGCTATATAATTCATTTCACTACAGTAAACCCTTATTTGTCACTGTTAATTGGTTCCGGGGCCTGGCCGTGGTTAATGAATTTCTGCAAGGCCGGAACTGTTATTCATCAATTGAATATATTTATAGACTGAGCATGAAAAACCTATAAAAAATATAGTTTTTCATCCTCTAGACATGAAATAACACCTAAACAATTTGCAAACTTTCAAGTTCGATGTGGTGAGGGACGACTATTGCGATACTCACGAGGCTGCAGTCAGTCCTATAGCCTCTAGGACCAAAATGGGGCCACAAACAAGATCTTGTTTAGGTCAACCAGAGTGTATTTCAATAGTCGATAATCATAGAAATTCCAATTAAATCCTTTGCTGCCGCCATCACGCGTCCCGCTGTGACTCCCTAGTTAAGTTGACGTGCGCTGAAAGATTAGGCTGACGCTATCTGCCTTACATCTGACGCAGAATGTCTCGTCTGTGGGTCGATTTATTTCAACGCTGTGTCTTTATTCTCAAAACCAACAGTGTGAAAATGGTTAAAAAAAAAGAAAAAAAAAGTGGGGGTTGGGGGGGAATGTACCTTGCTAATCTGACACACATCACAGTCAAAGAATAAAAACGTGTAAAATCTGGACGATAACGTCAACATGATCTAATGGAAATTTTATGTCTCAGGAGTCATGTCAGTTACTTTTTGTTCATGGTTCATTTTTAATTAATACTGTATTACATACTTATTTTGTTTGGTTTGCCCAACCAGCTACATGTGTTTTGTGGCCTTGGAGAAGGCATTCGACCGTGTCCCCCAGGAAGTCCTGTGGGGAGTGCTCAGAGAGTATGGGGTATCGGACTGTCTGATTGTGGCGGTCCGCTCCTTGTATGATCAGTGTCAGAGCTTGGTCCGTACTGCCGGCAGTAAGTCGGACACGTTTCCAGTGAGGGTTGGACTCCGTCAAGGCTGCCCTTTGTCACTGATTCTGTTCATAACTTTTATGGACATAATTTCTAGGCACAGTCAGGGCGTTGAGGGGATCCGGTTTGGTGGCTGCAGGATTAGGTCTCTGCTTTTTGCAGATGATGTGGTCCTGATGGCTTTATCTGGCCAGGATCTTCAGCTCTCACTGGATCGGTTCGCAGCCGAGTGTGGTGACTGGGATGAGAATCAGCATCTCCCAAGTCCGAGTCCATGGTTCTCGCCCAGAAAAGGGTGGAGTGCCTTTCCCCATGTGGAAGATTTTAAGTACCTCGGAGTCTTGTTCACAAGTGAGGGAAGAGTGGATCGTGAGATCGACAGGCGGATCTGTGCGGCGTCTTCAGGAATGCGGATGCTGTATCGATCCGTTGTGGTGAAGAAGGAGCTGAGCCGAAAGGCAAAGCTCTCAATTTACCGGTCGTTCTACGTTCCCATTCTCACTTATGGTCATGAGCTTTGGGTTATGACCGAAAGGACAAGATAACAAAATGCCGAAAGGAGTTTCCTCCACCGGGTGGCGGGGCTCTCTTTTAGAGATAGGGTGAGAAACTCTGCCATCTGGGAGGAGCTCAAAGTAAAGCTGCTGCTCCTCCACATCGAGAGGGGCCAGATGAAGTGGTTCGGGCACCTGGTCAGGATGCCAACCGAACGCCTCCATTGGGAGGTGTTTAGGGCACGTCCGACCAGTAGGAGGCCACGGAGACGACCCAGGACACGTTGTCTCCCGGCTGGCCTAGGAACTCCTCGGGATCCCCCGGCAGGAGCTGGACGAAGTGGCTGGGGAGAGGGAAGCCCAGACTTCCCTGCTTAGGCTGCTGCCCCCGCGACCCGACCTCGGATAAGCGGAAGAAGATGGATGGATGGATGGATAAATACTTATTTTGTTAAGTTGTTTCGTTTACCGTTTGGTGCTGTTGAGAAAAAGTGTGTTTGGGCAACTCTCATGTTCCAATCGAGCGACCACTGAACACAATACCTGTAAATATAATGGAACTGGCAACACATGCATTACTTAAAAAGGCCTTGAAAAAGTAGCTGCTTGAGAGTCAAAACTGTAATCATAGTTTATACGCTACTAATAATAATAATGATTAGATTTTATACAGCGTTTTTCTAGACACTCAAAGCGCTTCACAGAGAACTGAGAACCCATCGTTCATCCATTTTATATTCACAAATTGATAGTGGTAGGCTACATTTGTAACCACAGCTGCCTTGGGGTAGATCGATGGAAGTGTGGCTGCAAATTTGCGCCGACAGCCTCTCCACCAAAACCTTCATACACCAGTGTGGGTGGCACTGGGGGCTAGTGTCATGCCAAAGGACACAACGGTCGTGACCAGGATAGCGGAAGCTGGAATTGAACCTGGAACCTTTAAATCACAGTACGCCAAAACAGCTGGCCATACAAACAGTTTCTTCCCTCAGGCTATCAATCTGATGAACGCTGTAAAATTACTCCGGAACTAATCTGTCACTGTGAATGTACACACCATTGCCTCTATTCACTATCATATTAGTTTTTTAAGTACTTGTCTATATTTGTAGTTATTTTGTTAATATTTATTCTTTACATTGAACAAGAGAGCACAGTCTACCAAGTCGAATTCCTTGTGTGTTTACCATACTTGGCCGACAGAGCTGATTCTGATATGCCAACTTCCAGTGTTTGTTGGGGTGGTTCGAAGCTGAATGTCGAGCTTCTGCGATGAGATTAATTGGCCATGGTTCTCAGCCGGAAAAGGGTGGATGGCACCCTTCGGGTTGGGAGTGAGGTCTTGCCTTGGGTAGAGGAGTTCATGTTTATAGGGATCGTGTACATGAGTGGGTAAAAGCGAATTGGGGCAGCATCAGTCACTTTACCGAACCGTTGTGGTGAAGAGAGAGCTGAGACGCAAGGCACAACTCTTAACTTACTGGTCGGTCTACGTTCCCTCCCTTACCCTTGGTCACAAGCTTTGGGTTGCGAGCTAAAGAGCTAGAGCTGAAGCGCGTACAAGCGGCCGAAATGAGTTTCCTCCTTAAAACAGGGAGAGGAGCTCAGAGTAGAGCCCCTGCTCTTTCGCATTCCAGTTGAGTGACTTGGCCACTTAGTTCGGATGCCTCATGGACAACTCCCTGGTGAGGTGTTCCAGTCATACCCAGCCTGAAGGAGGCGCCAGGGTAGATTCCGGACAGGCTGGAGGGATATTGTCCTGCAACTGGCCAGGGAACGTCGCAGACCAGGAAGTCTGGGCTTTCCTACTAAGAACGCTGAATGATGCTCACCTACTGAGAACCAGTCGACATTTGTTACAATTTTGGGGCATAAAAATGTGCACTGCTGGCTCTCCGATAGTAAAGATTAATCGAGTATAAAAAAATAATGATTAATATTTTGTCTCAATTATTCATTTAATGAGTGTAAAAAAATGAATGAAATCTGGACCCCATGGAGTGCCTGGAACATTAACTGACATCACATGGACAAAGATAAGACATTCTGGAGGAAAGTTATGTGGTCAGATGAAACAAAAATGTAGCTGTTTAGCCACAATACCCAGCAATATGTTTGGAGGAAAAATCCCATGAACACCATTCCTACCGTCAAGCATGGTGGTGGTAGTATTATGCTCTGGGCCTGTTTTGCTTCGAATGGAACTGGTGCTTTACAGAGAGTAAATGGGACAATGAAAGGGGAGGATTACCTCCATATTCTTCAGGACAACCTAAAATCATCAGCCCGGAGGTCGGGTCTTGGGCGCAGTTGGGTGTTCCAACAGGACAATGACCCCAAACACACGTCAAAAGTGGTAAAGGAATGGCTAAATCAGGCTAGAATTAAGGTTTTAGAATGGCCTTCTCAAAGTCCTGACTTAAACGTGTGGACAATGCTGAAGAAACAAGTCCATGTCAGAAAACCAACACATTTAGCTGAACTGCACCAATTTTGTCAAGAGGAGTGGTCAAAAATGAAATCAGAAGCTTGCCAGAAGCTTGTGGATGGCTACCAAAAGCGCTTTATTGCAGTGAAACTTGCCAAGGGACAGGTAACCAAATATTAACATTGCTGTATGTATACTTTGACCCAGCAGATTTGGTCACATTTACTCTCATTTGCAGCAAAACAGGCCCAGAGCATAATACTACCACCACCATGCTTGACTGTAGGTTTGGTGTTCCTGGGATTAAAGGCCTCACCTTTTCTCCTCCAAACATATTGCTGGGTATTGTGGCTAAACAGCTCAATTTTTGTTTCATCTGACCACAGAACTTTCCTCCAGAAGGTCTTATCTTTGTCCATGTATACTTTTGACCCAGCAGATTTGGTCACATTTTCAGTAGACCCATAATAAATTCATAAAATAATCAAACTTCATGAATGTTTTTTGTGACCAACAAGTATGTGCTACAATCACTCTATCACAAAAAATAAGAGTTATAGAAATTATTGGAAACTCAAGAGAGCCATGACATTATGTTCTTTACAAGTGTATGTAAACTTTTGACCACGACTGTAACGAACATTAGCGTTGCAACAGTGCTAAAGCAACATGAGAGGTGTCCTGGCTGGTCCGCAGGTATCACAGACCACTAAAGACCTCCAAAAAGCTGAGAATTTAAAAACCCTGGAAACAGAGACAGCATGTTATATCCTTCATGTGTTTGCTGTATTGTTGTAGTCACCACACACATCACCTCCAGAGAGTAACTGATAGCACACACCATTCACCGCTGCAATGGATGGACAAAACACACGAGAAGCTACAGGCGGCACGCATGACATGAAGTTCTCAAACAAGGAGCCAAGAATGCACAAGGGAGGGAGAGGTGGAAAAAAAGATGCCACTAATGCAGGCCGGCTGATTACTGGTGAGAAACGTAACTGATAGCGGGCTCGTTGTCGTGCTGACACTTGATGGCCTTGAGCTTTCTGTTACTTTAAGAACCCAAAAATGAGAGGCCTGAAACTACTCGTCCAAGAGGCTGGTAAAACCTCAGGGTGGGTTTACAAAAAAAACAAGACTAGGTCTTTGAAAATGTTTGTGTATTTTGGGCAACGCTGCAAAAATGAGTACTGAGGTGCAGATAGACAGCTGAGTCTTGGCCTGAAGAGTTTGCCCGTCTATGCTGTGCCATGGTTGTTTTGTTTCCCCAATATATGAATCATTACACTGGATAGCATACACCAGATTGTTTTTGTGGGTGTGGGTTGTCCGGGCTTTAGGATGCACCAGTCTTTGGCCTGTGGGCTGGTAGGAACATTATCAGCTCTGTGTTGTAGGGTTCTGATAACTCCCAGTTTGTGTTCCAGTGGGTGGTGTGAGTCAAAAAGTAGATGTTGATCGGTATTTGTGGCTTTTCCAATGTGGACATCAGAGTCTAAAAAAAGCAATTTACTGTCTTTTGACATCCTCACGTGTGAACTTGATGTTTTTGTCCACTGAGTTCTTGTGCTCATTGAAGGCTTGCACTTCTTGGTTTCTGATTTTTACTCATGTGTCATTCACATATCTGTACTAATGACTTGGTGCTGTTCCCTTAAAAGAGTTCAGAGCTCTCTTTTCCATGTCCTCCATGTAAAGGTTTGCTACCATTGGGGATACAGGTCATCCCATGGCACAACCATGTTTTTCGTCAGTAAACATTCACATTAATTGAAAGTATTTAGTGTTAAGGCTAAGTTCAAGCAAAAGGAAAATCTGTTCTGGGATTAGTGTGGATCTATCCTGTACGGTGTGATCACCTAGTAGACATTGCCTCACAGTCTCTACTGCATCCTGGGTTGGAATACAGGGAAACAGGGAGTGGACGTCAAATTAAACTATAGTTTCATTATTGTCCAGTTTTAGATCTCTGACTTCACTACAAAGTCAGTTGAGTTTTGGACATGATGTGGAGTTTTGCCAACAAAAGGTGCTAAGATGTTGGGATGTTGGCCACATACTTAGCAATATTGCATGTCACAGAGTTAATGCTGCTCACAATGGCTCTGAGGGGAGCCCCATCTCTGTGTATTTTTGGAAGGCCGGGATGGTTTTTTGGGGGTATAATCGGTAATACAATGCCCGGTTGATAGCTTCTGACTTTTGTAGAGTTTGTAAGTACTCAATGATTCCTCTCTTTAACCAACTTTTGGGGTCTCTTTAGTTTCAACACATTTCATATGTGTTGGAGTCTTTGAGAAGCATAAGCAACTGGTTTGGTGGTCAGTTGTGTTGGGAATTACTGTGCATCTCCCCTTATCAGCTGGCAGGATTGTGATATTTTAATCCTTGCCCAGTGATGTTACTGCCTTCCTCTCCTCCAAGGTTGAACTCCTTATTGTGCTTAAAATCACTGTTTGTTAGCCCATTTACACTTGGGCCCTTGGGGGCAAAAAGTTTGGGCAACCCTGGTCTGGAGAGAGGATAAGATAAAGGAGGAACATAGGCATTGGAATGTGCGGCCAAGTCAGCAGTGGCTGCCTTTTTAGGCCAAAATGCACATGACAGCCGTTCAACGTGGATAAAGATTTGTGTGGAAGGAGATTTTTTTTTTAACACCCTAGAGGAGAAAAATGTGCTTTTCTGAAAATATCTGTGGCCTAAAGTGTTGTGGTGGGCACAGAGCTGCACGTCTTATTGACAAGTGATTCAGGGGAGTCCTCCACATACGTGTGTGAAGTGTTGCTAATTGTATCTCATAACCATGAATCTTACTTTTTACACAGGAATTGAAGGATACATTGGTAATGTGCCTCAGATTAAAATGTTTTATTAAAAAAGCTGTCTCTCGGCTAATTGTTATGCTTTAAGTTGCAAGCAAACATTTAAGGTTACAAGCATCCCTGTCATTAGTTGAAATAGCAAATGTCACAGTGAATCCTGTAAGTCCCGACCAAAATATCTGGTCTAAGGCTATGTTTACACTAAGCCGGATAACCCCTTAAACAAAGAATTATTTAGCCTAAGTGTGTCAGCCACACTAAACCATCGTTCAAGGTAACCCTCCTTGGATAATTTTTTACACGGGTAATTGCACCGTGTATTTCTTGAATCTCCAGCTCTTAGCTTTGTATGGACTTATTGATCGTTTACAAACTGAGTTCGGAGAGGAAGTGACGCCAGAAAGACCATGCCCCACACAGGAAGTGACGTCGGAAAGAATGCGCCACAGCCAGCTTCATAACAACCTGTTTCCACTCGGAAGTAAACACTAGAAAGATGGAGGCGAGTCATCCAGACATGCCCGTGTTTCCCCTTCCTCTACATGTACAGACGATTGTGGAAATCACACATGAATACCTTAAGAGAAAGCGATTGCAGCTATTTCTGATACTTCTCACTTCTCAGACGGCAAGAGAACTTTCCAATGTCCAGGTCAGCTGTGATTCTACTTAGCGAAAAACGTCTCTCCTTTCGTTGTCTCTCGAAGGACAGACAACGAGAATGCGGGCTCCTGTGCATGTGATTAAAAAAAAGGTAGCATGTGCTTTGTATTACCTGGCCGACGAAGAAAGACTACAGAAAACATTGAATGCATTTGGACTGGCAAAGCAGACTGTATCAGTTATTGTCCGCCATGTGTGTCGCGGACTCAACGTCTAAGTCCAGAGTATATAAAGTCACCAAAAAGGAATGGACAATGAAGGTGAAGGCAAAAGAGTGAGGAGACCAGATATCTAGATCCTACGGAGCCCCTAAAGGGACATGGGAATTTTTTTTTTTTTAGACATGTATCTCGTGGCCACGAGAAAGTATCTCGTGGCCACGAGAAAGTTTCTCGTGGCCACGAGAAAGTATCTCGTGGCCACGAGAAAGTTTCTCGTGGCCACGAGAAACTTTTTATAAAAAAAAAAAAACACGAGAAACTTTCTCGTGGCCACGAGAAACTTTCTCGTGGCCACGAGAAAGCATTGGATGCGTGCTGATGGTTTAGTGTGTGTTAAAATGGCAGTTTAGGAGTTAATATGGCTGTATTTCCAGATAGGACTTTCCCCCATGTGTGTTGTGGCAAAATGTGAATGCTTGATTAGTAGGTGTGAGACAAACACTTTATCTTCCTGGTTATTGTAACGCTACGTGTTTGACATTATTTAAGACGTTATCATGCCCGGGAAAGGACAGTTTTCCTCTTCTGTGGCTGTGGGGGGTGGGCGTGGCTTGCGGACCTGCAGGGAAGCGGAGTGTGTCAGTTAGTCCCATGTTGATGTGATCAAACTTCTTTCTTGCTTGGAAGATACACACACAATTGTAACTGTTATTTCTTCCTGCAAATAATAAATATGTACAACGTGTTTGGATGTATTCATTTATGTAAAATTGTCATTAAATGTAATATTGCCTGACAAAAAGTGATACGACGTACGTAATATTTGGATATTTACACATCGCATATTTACACACGCGCATCTGACTAGAATACCCTTATGTGCATTACATATATCAACATCAGCTACCTACTGTACTGTTTACTTGTTGAAATACCCTTTTTAGAGCAAATATCTACCCACATAATTTATATGTGTATATATAATATATATATATGTGTATGTATGTATGTATGGGTATCTATATATATATATATATATATATATATATATATATATATATATATATATATATATATATATATATATATATATATATATATATATATATATATATATATATAAATATATACATATTATGTATAAGCATGTATATATATACTCTACTGTTTAAAAGTTTGGGGTCACATGGAAATGTCCTTATTTTTGAAGGAAAAGCACTGTACTTTTCAATGAAGATAACTTTCAACTAGTCTTAACTTTAAAGAAATACACTCTATACATTGCTAAAGTGGTAAATGACTATTCTAGCTGCAAATGTCTGGTTTTTGGTGCAATATCTACATAGGTGTATAGAGGCCCATTTCCAGCAACT
Source organism: Entelurus aequoreus (assembly GCF_033978785.1). Classification (NCBI taxonomy): domain Eukaryota; kingdom Metazoa; phylum Chordata; class Actinopteri; order Syngnathiformes; family Syngnathidae; genus Entelurus; species Entelurus aequoreus. Next base: position 19,987,084 of record NC_084744.1, on the reverse strand, counting down.
ATCACTCCAGTGTTCTAATGGTACAATGTGTTTGCTCATTGGCTCAGAAGGCTAATTGATGATTAGAAAACCCTTGTGCAATCATGTTCACACATCTGAAAACACTTTAGCTCGTTACAGAAGCTACAAAACTGACCTTCCTTTGAGCAGATTGAGTTTCTGGAGCATCACATTTGTGGGGTCAATTAAACGCTCAAAATGGCCAGAAAAAGAGAACTTTCATCTGAAACTCGACAGTCTATTCTTGCTCTTAGAAATGAAGGCTATTCCACAAAATTGTTTGGGTGACCCCAAACTTTTGAACGGTAGTGTATATATATATATTATATTACTGTAACTTGTTCTTAAAAATAGTAGTTATTTTGTTTGTCAAATTTAGTGTTTGTGTGTATATATGTATACTGTATATATTTATGTGTGTTTCTTCCTATACAGTATACATGTATATGTGTGTGTGTGCGTGTATATACTGTATATATATATATATATATATATATATATATATATATATATATATATATATATATATATATATATATATATATATATATATATATATATATATGCATATACATACATACACATATATATATATTATATATACACATATAAATTATGTGGGTAGATATTTGCTCTAAAAAGGGTATTTCAACAAGTAAACAGTACAGTAGGTAGCTGATGTTGATATATGTAATGCACATAAGGGTATTCTAGTCAGATGCGCGTGTGTAAATATGCGATGTGTAAATATCCAAATATTACGTACGTCGTATCACTTTTTGTCAGGCAATATTACATTTAATGACAATTTTACATAAATGAATACATCCAAACACGTTGTACATATTTATTATTTGCAGGAAGAAATAACAGTTACAATTGTGTGTGTATCTTCCAAGCAAGAAAGAAGTTTGATCACATCAACATGGGACTAACTGACACACTCCGCTTCCCTGCAGGTCCGCAAGCCACGCCCACCCCCCACAGCCACAGAAGAGGAAAACTGTCCTTTCCCGGGCATGATAACGTCTTAAATAATGTCAAACACGTAGCGTTACAATAACCAGGAAGATAAAGTGTTTGTCTCACACCTACTAATCAAGCATTCACATTTTGCCACAACACACATGGGGGAAAGTCCTATCTGGAAATACAGCCATATTAACTCCTAAACTGCCATTTTAACACACACTAAACCATCAGCACGCATCCAATGCTTTCTCGTGGCCACGAGAAAGTTTCTCGTGGCCACGAGAAAGTTTCTCGTGCGCACGAGAAAGTTTCTCGTGGCCACGAGAAAGTTTCTCGTGGCCACGAGAAACTTTTTATAAAAAAAAAAAAAAAAAAAAAAATATTAATTTTTTTTTTTTTTTTTTTTTTTAATAAAAAGTTTCTCGTGGCCACGAGAAAGTTTCTCGTGGCCACGAGATACTTTCTCGTGGCCACGAGATACATGTCTAAAAAAAAAAAAATTCCCATGTCCCTTTAGGGGCTCCGTAATATATATATATATATATATTTTTTTTCTTTAATTTTTTTTAGAAAAAGTTTCTCGTGGCCACGAGATACTTTCTCGTGGCCACGAGATACATGTCTAAAAAAAAAAAAAAATCCCATGTCCCTTTAGGGGCTCCGTAAGATCCCTAGATTGATTGATGTAAATGTTCTTTATCACATTGTTTACTTTCACATGTTTATTAAAGATTTGATTAATGTATGATGTCTCAGGTGTGATTCACTACAATAGGGCCCCACAGCACACTGGATTCCAGCTAATTGAAATACCACTGGATATTGTTCAGATAAGTTACATTTAATTTAAGAACTTGAACACTGTGGACCAGCTATATACTCTCGGCAGGGTCCTTGAGGGTACATGGGAGTTTGCCCAACCAGTCTTCATGTGCTTTGTGGACTTGGAGAAGGCATTCGACCGTGTCCCTCGGGAGGTCCTGTGGGGAGTGCTCAGAGAGTATGGGGTATCGGACTGTCTTTATTGTGGCTGTCCGCTCCCTGTACGATCAGTGTCAGAGCTTGGTCCGCATTGCCGGCAGTAAGTCGGACACGTTTCCAGTGAGGGTTGGACTCCGCCAAGGCTGCCCTTTGTCACCGATTCTGTTCATAACTTTTATGATTTTATAATTTCTAGGCGCAGATCCGGTTTGTTGGCTGCAGGATTAGGTCTCTGCTTTTTGCAGATGATGTGGTTGATGGCTTCATCTGGCCAGGATCTTCAACTCCCGCTGGATCGGTTCGCAGCCGAGTGTGAAGCGACTGGGATGAGAATCAGTACCTCCAAGTCCGAGTCCATGGTTCTCGCCCGGAAAAGGGTGGAGTGCCATCTCCGGGTTGGGGAGGAGACCCTGCCCCAAGTGGAAGAGTTCAAGTACCTAGGAGTCTTGTTCACAAGTGAGGGAAAAGTGGATCGTGAGATCGACAGGCGGATCGGTGCGGCATCTTCAGTAATGCGGACGCTGTATCGATCCGTTGTGGTGAAGAAGGAGCTGAGCCGGAAGGCAAAGCTCTCAATTTACCGGCCGATCTACGTTCCCATCCTCACCTATGGTCATGAGCTTTGGGTTATGACAGAAAGAACAAGATCACGGGTACAGGCGGCCGAAATGAGTTTCCTCCGCCGGGTGGCGGGGCTCTCCCTTAGAGATAGGGTGAGAAGCACTGCCATCCGGGGGGAGCTCAAAGTAAAGCAACTGCTCCTCCACATCGAGAGGAACCAGATGAGGTGGTTCGGGCATCTGGTCAGGATGCCACCCGAACGCCTCCCTCGGGAGGTGTTTAGGGCACGTCCAACCGGTAGGAGGCCACGGGGAAGACCCAGGACACGTTGGGAAGACTATGTCTCCCGGCTGGCCTGGGAACGCCTCGGGATCCCCTGGGAGGAGCTGGACGAAGTGGCTGGGGAGAGGAAAGTCTGGGCTTCCCTGCTTAGGCTGCTGCCCCCGCGACCCGACCTCGGATAAGCGGAAGAAGATGGATGGATGGATGGATGGAACTTGCACACAAAGCAACACTGGAGGTGACTATGACGTGTGCATTTTCTGCGCATGCGTACTAGGTCGCGTTGCGCCGGCGGATGTAGGGGGGAGGGGGTCTTAAACGACCATTGTGTGTGTGTGGACAAGGATAAGGTTAGGTGGGATTTACCCTGGATAGTGTAGAAGGGGCCTTACTCGTGAGCATTAGCTTATACTGTAGCTAAGACATAATAGATAATTGAAAGACACGTAAAGAAACTTGGGCAAACGGACTACTTTGTTCCACGCAATGTTTGGCCGTATACAAAAACTGGAGCAATATTTGTAAAAAAAAGTTGGGTAAAAAGTCATTCCCAACAAAAGTGGGGCGCAGGAAAAGCAAAGTACCAATATATCATTATTTAAATGTTATTTCTGTCTTTATGGGAGCTCACACGCTCTTCAATGGTAACTCCAACCCTGCCTCACACGCACGAGCGTCAGTTTCACGATTATTATGCAGAAATAATGATGGTGTCATGTTCAGAACCCTTTACTCTGGGTCTCTTTTTACCACGAATGTTTGCATTTTCAGGTCCCAATCGCATACATGTTTAAGTTAAAAACGAGTAAGCCGTTGAAGCCTCTTTGTTTTTCATCAGCCATGTCGTCGCTTCTATCTTTGACCTCCATTAGCCCACCAGGTGCGTCTCACATTTTATTTAATGGCGCGCAGTCATGAGGTAATTGGCCATCCGCCACAGTCCTCCTCCGAGCCACTTTTCTTTTCACGCCCACTGCTGACTTGTGTTGCTGCCGGCTGATATTTTCATTAGCGGGCCTTCTTCTTATCAAATAATGAAATAAAGAATCAGTGTTTGAGCCCAGTGCTATTACCCCGCCAATATATATATATATAAAAAATATCTTCCTGTCTCATGTCTTGCTTCCCCTGTTAATTTGCTCGCCTCGCGCTACACACTCATGCCACTTTCACCGGGATAATAGGAGACAATAAGCCTGTCGCGTCCCGCCTAATTAATAACACAAGTTAATTGAAATTTGAGCATTCCTTCATTTTCTATTAGAAAAACAAAACAATCGCTGGTGATTTTCGTTGTTGAATGGCGACAGTAACCTTTTCCGATTTGTCACGTTCACATTGATCTCCGGGATGGCGAGGAAGTATAAAAGAAAGAAACGTCCTCGCTGCAGTAAACAACATATTCAACCCACCCCCCGACATTGATTCGGGCTGAGACATTAATATTCACCCTCCTCCAGATAATCCCAGCATGGTGTTATGATTTGTTTTCATTGATTAAGTGACACCTCGCAGTGTTGTTATTAATACAGTTTGCATTGATATTATTTCTGCATTATCAGCATGAGCGGAAGCGATTGCGCGCCAGATGCAAATGAGCAACAGGAAGCCGTAATCAGCGCCGCTTTTGATACAAAATCTTTACAACTTTAATCAATCTCCGCGGACGAGCTTTACAAAGTTTTTGAATGGCGTCGTCTGTTTCTTTTTCTTTTTTCTTTTTTCTAAAGAGGCTGCTCCCCTCCTGTCAGATAGCTGGTGTGTTTTGCAAATTAAAACCCCTTCCAGGAATATGAATTAGGTCGCACAAGCCTGACTGTCGCCTCCATTCATTGGCGGCGAACATTTCACTTACCTTGAATTCTTTGCCTGCTAATGCAATCAGGCCCACAATTCCCACCTAGCACGGGGCTGCAAAGCACACAAAAAGGCACAATCTGGCACCCTCGTATTCCTTTTATTTTTTATTTTTATCGCACCTCTTTTGTCACGTCGGCCCATGAACGGAAATAGCTAAACGAAATAAAATCAACAGATAAACAGGAGGCTGTCGCCGCAGCTTTTATGTGCCGCTCTTCCCGAGCCAAGAACATTTCACAAGTTAATGGTATTTATGTTCCTACGGTGTTGGTCACAGTCTGTCACACTTTATTTGCATCTGCATGTCCGATTAACAAATATGACATATTCCTAAGATCAGGCTCCTAGCGCTCTAACCACCCACCATGGCAATTAACTGTCTACTAAGCTAACAAGCGGAACACACATGCCTGACGCAAGCTCCTCTTCTAGAGTCACTCTGAACCATAGGCGCCCATCTACATTTCAGCCAGTGTGTGTGTATTAGTGTTGTCCCGATACCAATATGTTGGTACCGGTACCGGTACCAAAAGTATTTCGGTACTTTTCTAAATAAAGGGGACCACAAAAAATGTCATTATTGGCTTTATTTTAACAAAAAAATCTTAGGGTACATTAAACATATGTTTCTTATTGCAAGTTTGTCCTTAAATAAAATAGTGAACATACAAGCCACTTTGTCTTTTATTAGTAAGTAAACAAACAAAGGCCCCTTTTAGTCTGCTGACATATGCAGTAATATATTGTGTCATTTATCATTCTATTATTTTGTCAACATTATGAAGGACAAGTGGTAGAAAATGAATTATTAATCTACTTGTTCATTTACTGTTAATATATGTTTACTTTTTGTTTCAACATGTTCTATCTACACCAGTGGTTCTTAACCTGGGTTTGAGCGAACCCTATGGGTTCGGTGAGTCGGGCTCTGGGGTTCGGCGGAGGTCAAGACACACCCGACTCATCGTGTAAATAAAAACTTTTCCCTATCGGCGTATTACGGATACGGCAACAGCAGAAGTCACACTGATTTGCAGGTGTGTAATTTGTTGTGAGTTTAGACACCGTGTTGGTTTTGTTCTTTGAACAAGGTGATGTTCATGCACGGTTCATTTTGTGCACCAGTAAAAAAACATGGTAACACTTTAGTATGGGGAACATATTCACCATTAATTAGTTGCTTATTAACATGCAAATTAGTAACATATTGGCTCTTAACTAGTCATTATTAAGTACTTATTAATGCCTTATTCGGGATGGCCTTATTATAACCCTAACCCTCTAACCCTGGCCATAACCCTCTAACCTTAACCCTAACCAAATAACTCTAAATTAAGTATTTGTTACTTAGAATATGTTCCCCATACTAAAGTGTTACCAAAAACATATAACTTTGTCTTGAATTTGAAAAAAAATAAACATTTTATTTTTCACTAAAGAAGGGTTCAGTGAATGCGCATATGAAACTGGTGGGGTTCGGTACCTCCAACAAGGTTAAGAACCACTGATCTACACTTCTGTTAAAATGTAATAATCACTTATTCTTCTGTTGTTTGGATACTTTACATTAGTTTTGGATGATACCACAAATTTGGGTATCGATCCGATACCAAGAAGTTACAGGATCATACATTGGTCATATTCAAAGTCCTCATGTGTCCAGCGACATATTTCCTGAGTTTATAAACATAATATGAATTGGAAAAAGAGGAAAGAAGATTGTGACGATAAAAGCATTTTGATTTAATCATAGTAGCATCGACTAGATACGCTATTATACTTGGTATCATTACAGTGGATGTCAGGTGTAGATCTACCCATGGCGTTTATTTACATTCAGGGTGCTAGCTTGCTATTAGCGGTTAGCTATTGTATCCTCCTACAGTGTGTAGTGAAGCATGTTTAGCTATTCCTCGTCCTGCAGGGATGATACTTGTAAGAAACGTATTTTACTTGTCGCCATGTATACTGTTAAGATTTTATTGATACAATACCCTAGGGTACTACTCGTAATTTGTGGAAAAAAAGCATTTTAATTTGCATTTATATTAGCACAAGAGGTTGAACACCTCCAACATCATGTACTGTAACATCCCAGAGCAGGGGAGTCTTTTAACAACACTTGTTTCTTTTAAGTCTTAAATAATTCAACTACCGTTTTTTCCGTACCATAGGGTGCACCGGATTATAAGGCGCACTGCCAATGAATGGTCTATTTTTGATCTTTTTTCATATATAAGGCACACCGGATTATAGGGCGCATTAAAGGAGTCATATTATTATCATTACTTTCCTAAATGTAAAACACTTCCTTGTAGTCTACATAACATGTAATGGTGGTTCTTTGGTCAAAATGTTGCATAGATGATGTTTTACAGATCATCTTCAAGCCGCTTTCTGACAGTCGCTTCCGGATGCGTCGTTTTGTGGGCGGTCTTATTTATGTGGCTCACCTTCGGCAGCATTTTCTCCCCGTCATCTTTGTTGTAGCGGTGTAGCGTGCAAGGACGGCAGTGGAAGAAGTGTCAAAAGATGGCGCTAACTGTTTTAATGACATTCAGACTTTACTTCAATCAATAACGCAGCAGCATCTCCTCATCCGGAAATACCGGAAATGTGTCTCGTGAAAAACTGTCCGACCGGAACTCAAATAACTAAAGTTGCTTGGGTGAATAATGTAATCTCACTACACCGGTATGTTTTAGCGCTTTCATGGCGAGTTTACTGACAGATATAAGTAAGAATTTTACACTACTTTATATTAGAAATGGCAACAGTGGAGGATGAATATCCCATAACAAGAAGATAGAGAAAAAGAAGAAACTCATCGACTACGTACTACAAAGGCGGACGCGCGCAAATCTTCAGGATTTGTGAAGATCCCAAATACACATCAGTAGGTGCCACAAGGTAAGAAAAGTTGCTTTTGTATAATATTGCGAAACAAAACGCCAGATAATATGTCTTACCTTATACACACACCATAATAATACTCGTATGTTTAATGCGCCGACAATCCACCAATCGGAGCGGCTTCATAGCTTACCAAAGTCGTACTAAAACATTTTGATAGATTTTTGAGCGCCGTGTGTAATGTTCTATATTTTCAATGGAACATATGACATGTTGGTGTTGTTTACTTGAGTCATATTGCCATCATACCTCTTACCACGTATCTCTTATGTTTGACTGCCATCTACTGGTCACACTTATCATTACACCATGTACCAAATAAAATTGCTTCAAGACCGGTGAGCAAAACCAAAATTATTCCGTACATTAGGCGAACCGGGTTATTAGGCGCACTGTCGAGTTTTGAGGGAAAAAAAATATTTTAAGTACGTCTTATAGTCCGGAAAATACGGTATGTGTGCAGTGCAAGGTGAAATGCAGTCATGTCATCTTCTTGTAAAAAACACACAGAACCAGAACCATCACTCTGTTTTTATTCATTACACTCAGCTAGAAATATTTATGTATGGCATGCATGTGCAAAACACAGACCTTTTACATGATATATCAGATCAAATGTATCATATAAATCAATACAATCAATTAGCATGTTATGTGGGTGTGCATTTTGTAACAATAGGAATTCTTATTTGTGTTAATGTTGCACACAGACATATTTGAGTGACGGACCGGAAGCCATATTTAGTGTTGACAGTTACCGATGATACTGGGTATGTGTGTGTGTGTGTGTGTGTGTGTGTGTGTGTAGTGTGTATTATATGAATAAACAGACTCAGCAAGTTTCTTGATCATTGTAATCAAGAGACAGAACAATCTGAAACACATTTAAACAAGATGTCTTTAAATGCCGCGTTGGAATTACACCAGACGGCAACCAGGGACCTGTAGAGTGGATGCTATATTGCTGCGAAGCAACTTTATGGATTATTATATTATACCTCAATTTTTAACTTTTTTGAGTGAATTAATTTTTGGCCTGTGCATTAATGGATCGCTTGGAGGACGGTTGATAAAATGCAGTCGTGACTTGTCATGAGTAAGGTGCGTTCAGGAACTTTTGAGGAGGAAATATATCCGTGTGGTGTTGCTTCCTTATTTGTCATTATTCACAGCAGATCTTAATGTGTAGCAGTGGCAGCTGAACTGAATGTGACAGCGTGTCATAATTACATTGGTCAGCTGGAACAAAAAATACAGCAGGGTTTCCCCTATATGTATCTGATCGAGGTGCGGCGCCCCGGAAAAATTGAAGCACACCTTAAAAATTAAGATTTTTTTTACGTGGAAACAAATTAAAGTAATATATTGTATGAATAGCCTATATTATTTAGGCATCATTGACTAGTGATGCGCAGAAAATGTGGCCACTGAAAAACCGTAAGCAAGACGCACGCGAGTGTCTGGAGCCTCGGTGGTAAGACGAGGGAGCCGCCGGCGCGGGTGCTTTGCTCCGGCGGCTGGCGGCTTGGGCGACGCACTCCAGCCAGACCCACCCAGCCCTTAGGGCAGGGGTGTCAAACTCATTTTAGATCGGGGGCCACCTGGAGAAAAATCTGCTCCAAAGTGGGCTGGACTGGCACGATAACTTAAAAATAAAGACAACTTCAGATGGTTTTCTTTGTTTGAAAATAGAACAAGCACATTCTGAAAATGTACAAATCATAATGTTGTTGGGTTTTTTTTACACTTACATGTTGCGGTTAATAGTATTCTATCTTTATTTGTCGTTATTTATACTTTCTGAATAAATGATGTGATAATGTTCATCAGTCAATTCATTGGTGTTAATTTTCAATCTATCAAGATCAAAAAATAATATCAAAATCAAATTACAGGATGTTATTTATGTAGTTTGCTCATTTTCCTCAGCTGGTGTACTAACATCATGTGGTTCTTTTTTTTTTTTTACATAAGTAGCATCATCTACAAAGATACAAATAATTGCTATTGCGACATCTAGTGGACACATTTAGAACAGCAGTTTCTTTAATTAAAACATTTCGGCTCATTTAGCTTGCGATTAGACCACTAGCATCAATGGCCATTTTACAATAATAAACATTTTAATCAGTTATACTAACCCTCTGAAATTTAACTGCAGTTTATCAGTATAACAGTAATTGTTACATCAAGAGCTGAAATGATTCCTCGAGTATTTTGATTACAAAATATATTCGAGGAATCTTTGCTGCCTCGAGGCGTCGTTAATTTTTTTTTACGGCATTTTGCCTCGTTTAATAAACAGTAGTCAAAGCTCACGTTTCGCACGGACTGTTTAGGTATTGCACAGCGTGTTTACGTCACAGGCCATACGCGCCCTGCACTGCACAACAACGCTCTTTTAAAAACGCTTGAGTTTAGAAAACTTTTTCGCCGACATAACTCGCAATGGCAGACGCCGCAGAAACCAGTGGACAAGAGCCATAGCAAAACGAGGGAATTAAGAAGCGACAAAAGTTGTCTAAGGTGTGGGAACACTTCACACTAAAATCGAAGGTAAACGCAGTAGTATGCAAACATTGCAAAGTGGAGCTTGCATACCACAATAGCACCTTTTGAGAGAGCATCCGATTTGAGGAACGTCCGGAGGCAAGGTAAATGATCTATTATCAAATGTTAACGCAAAAGTTGTGTTAGTAAAATAAATGTTATTCATTATGATAACCAGGATGTGTTCTCTCACTCCCGTGAAGTCATCAAATACCGCCAAAGGGTGTTGAAAACTAACAACGCTATCCGAGCTGTCGTGTTCAATTAGCCTTTCATTAGTAACACCGCGAAAGTAGTCGTGCAAAGTTATTCGGGTTATTCAAGTCATGCAACCACATGCTACTCGGATAGCTTTGAATGTGAAGTTGCACATTTCAAATGCAATCCACTTTTTATGTTTGATATAATGAAAACTGTTCTTATTGTTTTATTTTTAATACTAAGAATATATTTTTATTTTAACTTTCTCAGAGAATATACATTTTGAACAAATTTGATATATATTTGTTTTCATCTCAAACATGTTATGATAGCAAAATGAACAATGATTTCTATTTTACATGCAATGAATGCAATTAACTGTATTGCATTCTTAAAATGTTAAACTGTTGTTGTCATTATTAAGTGGTTTGTCTTTTTAAATTGTTTATGTATCGTTGGCAGGTTGAAAACAGCTCAGCGGACTTGCGAGGAGGAACCAACGTTTAAACGTAACCGTATAATAATCATCAAAAACGCACAAGAGACAAGAACTCCGTTTATTCGGTCACACCACACAGCACATAGGGCTGTGAGCGCACCTGTATTTATTAGCACACAAAAATTGGCACAATCAACCACAGACACATTTTAGCTGTGCGTGTTAGCCTTCAATAATGAAAACAGGCGTTTAGGAAATAAAAGACATTTAGGCCAAACACAAAAATTGATGGCGCAACTTAACATGTACAATTAAACCTTAATTAAGCAAAAATATGATTTATTCGACTACTCATCGATCGGGATATTTGATGGAATACTCGATTACTAAAATATTCGACAGCTGCAGCTCTAGTTACATCCCTAGTGTGATTCAATGTAGGGCTGGGAGATACAGTGGGGCAAAAAAGTATTTAGTCAGCCACCCATTGATTGTCAATGGGTGGCTGACTAAATACCTTTTTGCCCCACTGTATATCGAATATACATGATATATCGCGGGTGATACATGATATATCTGTGCGATATAGAAAATGAGTATATCGTTATATTCGAGTATGCGTTCTCACGCAGTTACTTTTAGCTGCGGGCATTACACTACATGCGTTTCTCACTCTATCTTGTCTCTCCTTCTCACAGAGACATTAAAACAAGCGCACCTTCTTTCCTACGTCACATACTGTCACGCTTGCAACGTCATACAGCCTTGCCAAGCAGAGAGGTAGTGGCATGGGTAAAGTTAGCTGTGATGCTAGCGATGCGGTGCGAGTGGTAATATGAGAGAAAGAAGGTGCAAATCTGGTAACAAATGAAGGAAGAATAATTAATTCCCAAGAAAAACAGCACGGGGTCCATTGTCTGGCGGTGGTTTGGCTTCAAACGGCAAGATGTAAGGGGGCAGATAAATATAAGAATAGTATTCTTCCATCTGCTCCTTTCTGATCATGGAAATGTATAAGAAACAAAAAAACAATGAAAGTGTCAACTGTACATGGCTTGTATATATGCATTTTCATGAAAGGAATAAAAAGAAATGATGATGATGATGATGATGATGTTGAACAGACAACTGTAATATGTCAAGTATGCGGCAAAAGCGTTGCTACAAAAAGTAGCAGCACTGCTAATTTGTAGCAGCACTGCTAATTTGTAGCAACATTTGAAAAGTCACCCGCTAGAGAATGAAGAGTGCTTGAAACTCCGCATGTCAACATCTCCGTTCGGTGCCACACCAACAAAATGCCCAAGCCACCATTTCCACATCAACACGTATGAAAAAAATTGTCTCCAACAGAAGGAGATAACGTCCGCAGTAACCTACCACATAGCAAAGGACATACACTATTTGATTTCCTATTATGCAGCTCATTTTTATTTGACAAGTTATTGAAATATCTTGTGTGACATCATGCACAAAAGTGCACTTTATTTGTTTCAAACTATTGTAGTGGCGTTCTGTACAAAAAGTGCATTTTAATTTAGTGTTGTTTTGATATGTCATCTTAGTGACATCATGCACAAAAGTGCACTCATAACTTGTTTTAAAATGTCTCTGACAATCTTGCACTTTCTGTTTTGGAAATGACATGAATGTTTGTGCCACTGCCTAATAACTGTTTAATAAATACAGTTTTGGTAAATTGACTTAGTTGTGGTTTCCCTCTCTGGAGAGAAATGAGCATATATTAATGCAGTATGAACAAAATTTTTTAATGTAGACACATAGAATCATCATACTGGTGTGATTATATGCATCGAGTGTTCATTCAAGGCTAAGGCAAAATATCGAGATATATATCGTGTATCGTGACATGGCGTAAAAATATTGAGATATTAATAAAAGGCCATATCACCCAGCCCTAATTCAATGTGTTATTTGTTTGTTTTTCTCATGTAGCTAAACAAGTATGATGCAATTCAGCAACCACAAAAAACAATGTGTTGTTAAATTACCAGTGTCAATTGAAACCGAGCATTTTATCCTTGTCAAAGCTCTTGTATGGGATATTGCTGCAAATAATATCCGCAGATGTCATTTGGCTGCTGCCGTTTATTATTACTTTATCAGAGGCAGCATCAGAAGGCAGCGTGATTGTTGTCGCCAAACTAAACTATCTGTTCTGCTTCTTTAAACCACTGACCGTCGGGGCATAGCCAATATTGAGGCTAATCCATTCTTGTGTCTATACCATGGGATGCTTATGGAGGCATATTTGCTTAGGGCAGCCATGCAAATTATTACTTACTGCCCCGTAAGCTGATAACACAAATTAGATCTCCCATTAAAGTTGAACAATATATGTAAAATGAGAGGAGATGTGGCAAGTGATACCTTGGAGGGATGCTTAAGTCGCAAATATGCCTCAAGCCGGCAAACTTCAAAAGTGGAGAGATGTTTATCCTCGGGATTGGAGGGTTCATAATGGTAATCTCCTGCGCACAGCGGCAGCTGCCAGGTGGAGGGTAGCACAGCGCATGTTTATGAAAGGAAATCATTACCGGGAACTGGGGAGCATGCCAGCACGGACCAGTGATACAGAACTTTTCTATCTAAGAGCTCTTAAAAGTTTTGTATGTTGAGTGCAGGCAGTGGTCATTAAGGTGAATGTGGGGCATATTTGGGAACAATACGCCTGCTAATTCCATCCCGCCACGTGAGGGGGCCCGGAGGAGCAACACTTTGACGAGTGTCCCTCACCTCTACCACCTTCTCTGGCCTTTTCCCCCTTATCTGATGCTTTGCCAAACACCTCTCGTGGGCACTGGTGCACATGCTCAGTAGCTTTTAAGAGGTGGAAGTGCTGTTTGCAGTGCGATAGACCGGAGAGGAAGTGCTTCAGGGACCTCAGCTAATTCCAACTCTTTACTTGTTGTCTTTGAGGCCATGTCTACACTAAGTCATTTAACCCCTTAAACAATTAATTATTTAGCCTAAGCCCCGTTTCAGCCACACTAAAACAGCGTTTAATGTCCCCCTCCTCGGACAAATTTTTACACGGGTAAGTCAGCCGTGTAATTCTTGAATCTCTGGCTCTTAGCTTTGTATGGACTCATTGGATCGTTTACAAACTGAGTTCGGAGAGGAAGTGACGCCTGAAAGACCGCGGCCCACACAGGAAGTGACGTCACAAAGACCGCGCCACAGCCAGCTTCATAATAAAGCGGTTTCGTAACTCGTAGCTAACCACTGGAAATATGAAGGCGAGTCATCCAGACATGCCCTGTGTTTGTCCTTTTTCTACATGTACAGACGCTTGCGGAAATCACACATGAATACCTTAAGAGAAAGCGATTGCAGCTATTTGGGATACAACACTTCTCAGACGGCAAGAGAACTTTCCAATGTTCGGCCGGCTCAGCTGTGTTTCTACTTACGGAAAAACTTTGTCCATCAGTCGGAGGAGAGTCAACGAGAATGCGGGCTCCCGTGGATGTGATAAAAAAGGTAGCGTGTCCTTTGTATTACCTGGCCGTCAAGGAAAACGGCGAATGCATTTGGACTGGCAAAGCAGACTGTATCAGTTATTGTCCGCCATGACTCAACGTCTATGTCCAGAGTATATAAGGTCACCAAAAACGAATGGACAATGAAGGTGAAGGCAAAAGAGTGAGGAGTGTCCTGACCAGATATCTAGATACCTAGATTGATTGATGTAAAATGTTCTTTATCACATTGTTTACGTGTCTAATAAAGATTTGATTAATTTATGATGGTTCAGGTGTGGTTATTATTATTATTATTATAGAGGTTTATTTGAAATAAGGACAGATACAAAAACATAGACATCTGAGACAGTTATCCAATGTATGCATCATAGTGTTTGTAGCCAAAGCTAATTTACAACACTTGTCCCCAACAACAACAACACAGATCCAACATCATTAAAATAGGAAAATAAAAAATAGAATAAGGCAAAGATGAGTCGATAATAATGATAATAGAAATAATACAGACAAAGTGCAAACTAGATACAAGCCAATAATAATAACACAGACAAAGTGCAGACTAGATAAAAACCAATTAGTAAAAATGAGTAAAAACTAAACATGGGAACACGATTGTTGCTCAACTAGCCATAATTTTGTTTGTTTTTTGAAAGTGACAAGTGCAGGTATAGTTGTCAAAGTGTCAGGTAGAGAGTTCCATAGTTGTGGTCCTTTTATTGAAAAGCAGGCAGATTCACTACAATAGGGCCCCACAGAACACTGGATTCCAGTTAATTTAAATACCACAACACTGTTCAGATACGGTAAGTTAAATTTAAGAACTTGCACACAAAGTAACACTGGAGGTGACTATGACGTGCGTTTTTTCCGCGCATGCGTACTAGGTCGCGTTGCGCCGGCGGACGGAGGGAGGCGGGGGTCTTAAACGGTGGCATTGTTGTGTGTGGACACGGATAAGGTTAGGTGTGATTTACCATGGATAACCTTAGTGTAAACGGGGCCTGAGTCCCTTTCCCTTTCTGCCTGATAGGGGTTCATCTTAAACCTCCCTCTTTTGTCCGATGGACCGTGCGGTCAGCTCTTTTTTTTTTTTTTTACCCCCTCCCTCTGGACTGACGACTTTCAGTGCTTGGGGGTGAAAGAGATGAAGCCCGAAACACAAAGGCAAATTAAGAGTACAAAAACACTGGCCATTGTCCCATTGTTGAGGGTCACAAATCGTCAAGTAAAAGCAACACAGCGGTGGTTGAAATGTATTCGCCTCTATCCCGTTGACCCCCAGTAGCCCCCCTCTTTCTTTCTCTCCCCTGGCCTCTCTTTATATTCATTAGATTCATTATAGGCCACAAAGGATTGCCAACAAAACAGCTTGTGATTTTAGTTGAATTTGTCCCCCTCGGAGGCCTGCAGGGAAATTAAAGGTGACTATCACTGAAGGGGGGGGGCAGGTTTGACACATCTGAAGCATTCAGTGATGCTAATAGCCAAGCGTATCCAAAATACGCAGGAGCTGACCTCAAACAGATTGTGGGGGTTCGGAATCATTAGTTTGCAAATGAAGCGCAAGTGCATTGCTTCAATGGCGGAATCATCCCACTCTCAACCTTTTGATCAATGTTTGTCAACTCCCCCTTTTTTCCTCTTCATACGCCTCCGCCCACTTGCGCGCCATAAATTAATAAAGCCGACATTGCGACACTTTGCAGCCTGCCGTCTTCGAGCACCTGTTAAACAAATGTACTTAAGGCGGGAGTCAAATTGCAGGCATGTTGAAATTGGTGTAAAATCTTCATTTAGATGACGTCCCCAGGGCCCTCTCATTACTTGAGATTTATGTGGCATTAGTTCTGCCTCGCAAATGTGCTGCGCGCCATTCCACCTCACTGAAATATGAAGAGCTTTGATAAAAAGGCGACAAGAGATTTTCTCATTTGGGGGAAGAAATACATGCAAAACCTTTTAAAGATCCATTAATTTAACTTGTGGCATACAGCGCCGGCTGTGTGGCCTTGAGCACCGAAATTTGCGCGTTGATCGGCACACTGTAGGCTGCTGAATTAGCCAACACCTGTGTCGCTGAGTGCATCTTATTGCACTGCAGATGTTCACTTTTAAAGCTCCTTTTTGAATTTTTTATTCCCCCCCGGTCTTTTGAAAAAATTAGTGTTATTCCATGTGATGCAAGTCTTTTATAGTACTGTCAATTGTAATTCCATTTTCTACCGCTCGTCCCTCTCAGGGTTGCGGGCTATATATATATATATATATATATATATATATATATATATATATATATATATATATATATATATATATATATATATATATATATATATATATATACACACACACAGTATGTACTGTATATACACAGTATATATATATATATATATATATATATATACACACACACAGTATGTACTGTATATACACAGTATATATATATATATATATATATATATATATATATACACACACATTATATATATACATATACATATATATACACACATATATATACATTTATATATGTATGTATGTATATATACTGTAAATATATAACTGTATATATATATATGTTTATATATACTGTGTGTGTAAATATTTACATATACATACTGTGTGTATATATATATATATATATATATATATATATATGTATATATATATATATATATATATATATACTATATATATATACTATATACTGTATATATATATATATATATATATATATATATACTGTATATTTGTACGGTATACCGGTGTTAGTATAGTACCGCGATACTAATTAATCATATTCGGTACGGGGATGTCGTGGCGCGGTTGGGAGACCTGAGGGTTCCTGGTTCGATCCCCAGCTTCTACCAACCTCTTCACGTCCGTTTTGTCCTTGAGCAAGACACTTCACCCTTGCTCCTGATGGGTTGTGGTTAGTGCCTTTCATGGCAGCTCCCACCATCAGTGTGTGAATGTGTGTATGAATGGGTGAATGTGGAAATACTGTCAAAGCGCTTTGAGTACAAGTATAACCCATACACCATTTACTATACCGCCTCTGAAAACTACCGGTCCGCCATATACCCACAAATTTGTGGTATCATCCAAAACTAATGTAAAGTATCAAACAACAGAAGAATAAGTGATTATTACATTTTAACAGAAGTGTAGATAGAACATGTTAAAAGAGCAAGTAAGCAGATATTAACAGTAAATGAACAAGTAGATTAATAAATCATTTTCTACCACTTGTCCTTCATAATGTTGACAAAATAATAGAATGATAAATGACACAATATGTTACTGCATACGTCAGCAGACTAAATTAGGAACCTTTGTTTGCTTACTTACTAATAAAAGACAAGTTGTCTTGTATATTCACTATTTTATTTAAGGACAAACTTGCAATAAGAAACATATGTTTAATGTACCCTAAGATTTTTTGTTAAAATTGAAGCCAATAATGCAATTTTTTGTGGTCCTCTTTATTTAGAAAAGTACCAAAAAGTATTGAAATAATTTTGGTACCGGTACCAAAATATATCGGGACACCACTAATACACACACACACATATATATATATATAAGAGCTGGAAGAAGTGGCTGGGGAGAGGGAAGTCTGGGCTTCCCTGCTTAGGCTGCTGCCCCCGCGACCCGACCTCGGATAAGCGGAAGAAGATGGATGGATGGATATATATATATATATATATATATATATATATATATATATATATATATATATATATATATATATATATATATATATATATATATATATATATACACACATACATATTTGCATACATTTATACACATATACATACACATATACATACACCTATATAAACACATATATACATACACACATATATACACACAAACATATATATACATACACACATATAAAACTTGGCCACAGTTCACTTGCGACTGATGAGCCACAAGCGAGAAGAAATTAAAAAAGGAAATTCCACTTAATGGAATTATCAGGTTCAAAGCCATGGCAAGTTGTTCTCCCGACAAGAAAGGACTATTTTTTCACGTGAGAAGTGGCGAAATCCCTGCAACTGCCTGGCTGAAATATTGTGTAAATTCTTTCACAACATGTTCTGATCGAGTCCTCAATTACAGAATTATTAGCAGGCTCAACATTACATTTTATTAATTAATAAAGAAGGTTAAAACATTGTCCTGCAGCAATATGAAGCCCTCCAATTATCTGTCTAGGGTACACGTATTAATGATGAACATGTATACTTACAGTTGTGCTCATAAGTTTACATACCCTGGGAGAATGTATGATTTCTTGGCCATTCTTCAGAGAATATGAATGATATCACAAAAACCTTTCTTCCACTCATGCTTAATGGTTGTGTGAAGCTATTTATTGGCAAACAACTCTGTTTACTCTTTTTAAATCAAAATGACAAAATAAAGTACCCAAATGACCCTGATCAAAAGTTTACATACCCCAGTGACTTTGATCTGATAACATGCACAAAAGTTGACACAAACAGGTTTGAATGGCTAATCAAGGTTCCAATCCTCACCTGTGACCTGTTTGTTTGTAATTAGTGTGTGTGTGTATACAAGGTCAGTGAGTTTCTGGGCTTCTGACAGACCATTGCATCTTTCATCCAGTGCTGCACAGATGTTTCTGGATTCTGAGTCATGGGGAAGGCAAAATAATTGTCAAAGGATCTGCGAGAAAAGGTAATTGAACTGCATAAAACAGCAAAGGGGTATAAAAAGATATCCAAGGAATTGAGAATGTCAATCAGCAGTGTTCAAACGCTGATTAAGAAGTGGAAATGAGGGATTCAGGTAGACCAGCAAAGATTTCAGCCACAACTGCCAGGAAAATTGTTTGAGATGCAAAGAAAAATCCACAAATAACTTCAGCTGAAATACAGGACTCTCTGAAAAATTGTGGTGTGGCTGTTTCAAGATGCACAATAAGGAGGCACTTGAAGAAAAATGGGCTGCATGGTCGAGTGGCCAAAAAGTTCAATTTTGGTCTCATCACTCCAAATTACTTTGTTCCAGAAGTTTTGAGGCTTGTCTCTGTGCTGTTTGGCGTAATGTAAGCGGGATACTTTGTGACATTTGCGCAGAAATGGCTTTCTTCTGGCGACTACCACCACCATGCTTGCAGGTAGGTGGTGTTCCTGGAATTAAAGGCCTCACCTTTTCTCCTCCAAACATATTGCTGGGTATTGTGGCCAAACAGCTCAATTTTTGTTTCATATATTTGGAATATATGTTGATATGTGTGATGATGTTCATGATCAAATAATATCAAAGTTTAAAGGACATGCGATTATATCCAGAGCATGCAATTTTTCTGTCAAACTTGTAAGAACAAATAGTAAAAATATTGAGGTGCTTTGTGGACGCAAATACACAGAGTTTTGCAGATCACATAAAAACATGCGGTGGGGCAGATCTGGCCCCGGGGCCTTGAGTTTGGCACCCGTGACTAGCAGATGCAACAACTTGGGCAAACATAAATGTTTGATCATTTGTCTACAACAGGAAATAAACCCAAAAGACGTCACATAAAACACTCTAAATCCTTTACATAATACAAGAAAAGAAACGACAAGAAAAGAAAGACAGAAAGTTCATACACAATGTACGATTGCTTTTTCGTAGCCTATTGGAAACTTGTTTTATTTTCATGTTTTAAGTGTTTAATGACGGTTTTCGTTTAGACTTTCTGTATTTAAATCCTATTTTCTTCAGGGGGTTTCTTACAGTTCTGTGACAGATAGTGACTCCAGTTTCGCCCATCTGGTCATTTGTTTTGATGAGCATTTTCTGTTTTCAAGACACATTGCTTTAAGTTTTCTGCCTTGAGTCTTTGATGTTTTCCTTGGTCTAGAACAGGGGTCAGCAACCTTTTTGAAACCAAGAGCTACTTCTTGGGTAGTGATTAATGCGAAGGGCTACCAGTTTGATACACACTTAAATAAGTTGCCAGAAATAGCCAATTTGCTCAATTTACCTTTAACTCTGTTATTATTAATAATTAATGATATTTACACTTAATTGAACGGTTTAAAAGAGGAGAAAACACGAAAAAAATGACAATTAAATTTTGAAACATAGTTTATCTTCAATGTCGACTCTTTAAAATTCAAAATTCAACTGAAAAAAAGAAGAGAAAAACTTAAAAAAGAATTTATGGAACATCATTAGTAATTTTTCCTGATCAAGATTAATTTTACAATTTTGATGACATGTTTTAAATAGGTTAAAATCCAATCTACATTTTGTTAGAATATATAACAAATTGGACCAAGCTATATTTCTAACAAAGACAAATCATTATTTCTTCTAGATTTTCCAGAACAAAAATTTTAAAAGAAATTCAAAAGACTTTGAAATAAGATTTAAATTTAATTCTACAGATTTTCTAGATTTGCCAGAATATTTTTTTTGAATTTTAATCATAATAAGTTTGAAGAAATATTTCACAAATATTCTTCGTCGAAAAAACAGAAGCTAAAATGAAGAATTAAATTAAAATGTATTTAGGAAGGTAAAAAGGTATATGTGTTTAAAAATCCTAAAATCATTTTTAAGGTTGTATTTTTCCTCTAAAATTGTCTTTCTGAAAGTTATAAGAAGCAAAGTAAAAAAAAATAATGAATTTATTTAAACAAGTGAAGACCAAGTCTTTAAAATATTTTCTTGGATTTTCAAATTCTATTTGAGTTTTGTCTCTCTTAGAATTAAAAATGTCGGGCAAAGCGAGACTAGCTTGCTAGTAAATAAATAAAATGTAAAAAATAGAGGCAGCTCACAGGTAAGTGCTGCTATTTGAGCTATTTTTAGAACAGGCCAGCGGGCTACTCATCTGGTCCTTACGGGCTACCGCGTTGGTGAACCCTGGTCTAGAACCTTCCCATGTTGTTTGTACTTGGCCTGGATTTTAGACACAGCTGACTGAACAATAAACATATTTTGCAACATTGTGTGATGATTTACCTTCTTGAAGTTTGATAATCCTCTCCTTTTTTTTTTTTTCAACTGACATCTCTTGTGTTGGAGCCATGATTCACGTTAATCCACCTAGTGCAACAGCTCTCCAAGGTGGGAACACTACTTTTTAACTATGGGCAAATGCAGGTGGTTAGCTTTGGAAATGAAAATTTACAGGATGATTCCATAATTATTTCCTCAGAATTGAGTGATTCCTTTTTTGACTGTGCTTTTTCTAAAAATAAAACTCTTACTGAGTACTACAATTAATTTTCTAGATTTCTTTCAGCGTTTCCTAAAAACAGAAAGTTGCCATTTGAAATGACTACAAAATGAAACAACTGAATGAACATCCTCCAAGTCTGGTGATTTCACAGTTTTTTGTCAGGGTTTGTATTGTGTTCGTTTATATATTTACAGTGGTACCTCAACTTAAGAGTGTCCCAACTTAAGAGTGTTTTGAGATAAGAGCTGCCTCTCGGCTAATGGTTACGAGCATTTGAGTTACGAGCATCCCTGCAATTAGCTGGCGCACCAAATGCCACAGTGAACCCTGTGGGAGCCTAACAAAACATCTGGTCTTATTTGCCAAAATTAGCTTAAAGCTATCGACTTAACTTTGTTTTCCAAGCATCAAAAGGAAAATAGTGCAGAGAAGAAGAACCGAATGATTTTCATTGAATTAAAGAAAGACATCATCATCAAAAACATGACCGAGCGTGTCTGCAGCTAGTCTACACCATGTTGA